>NC_056744.1:1037657127-1037699627 GCF_019279795.1 Protopterus annectens | reverse complement strand
TACACATTTCCTGTCACTGATCAGTGTTCCTCTGGAATGCACTAACCTTGGAGGGCAAATTAAGACAGTGGTTGTGGGGGGCAACCCCTCTCCCAATATGGAAGATGCAAAGATGGCTTGCCCCCTGCAAAAATGTTTTTTCTTTCTTTTCACATTAGATCATAAAATGCTGAGGTTGAGTATGTGCATTATGTGACTGCATGTACTCCAGCTGATGTGACCAAGCTGTTGTGTTCCAGGCTTTGGTGAATTAAACTGATGCAGTGCATCTACTAATGCATGAACCACTGTCTCTGGGGTAGAATGCAGAAGCAGATTACTGGAGCTGCTCTTGAGATAAATAAAAATAAAACATGAGGTTTATTAACAAACTGATATTTGGTTATTCCTTGTCCGTGTTTTATCTAGGAACATTTCAAGGCTCCACACCCAGCCAAAAATTTCCAATTTTTTGTCACCGTAAATAATAGAAGAATCAAATAATGAACATGGGATGGATAATCAGTAGCATACAAAAGCATTGCCTTTAGCAAGTTCAAAACAGAATACAAGTAGTCCTGTAACAGACTGAAACCAGTTATAGAAACATGAGAAGCACAGACGCGGGTCTGAATATTATAAGCATAACACTAATAATGTACAATAACCTGCAATACTATATCTGTTGAAGGAAGTATGTACACTTTGAGGACAAGAGTCCAAATCAAATCCTATGGTAACCCACATATTTTACATGGCTCAAGGAATCAGTAATCTTTTAAAGCACACGCTGAGACTATTATACATTGTAAGAGGTGAATCAAATGAGAACAATATCAGTAAAACACAGTGAGAATACTTTGGGCCTTGAGCTAGAAACCTGAGCCCATAAAACCCGTAACAGCTACAGAAACAACGAGCACTGAAAGGTGCTCGTTGCCCAGTGTACCACATGGTATGGAAACAGGAAACAGAGAGAGACAGAAAGAGAGAGTGGGAATACCAGTGACTGAACAAGATCCTGCAATCCATTGCATTATATGCCACCAAAAGATCAAGCAGACCAAAATGCAATACAAATGATGGTCTCTAACAATCAACAGCTGATGCAAAACCTCTAAGAGTTTCACTTCAGTGCTACATTTGGAATGAAAGTTACATTGACGTGGACCAAGTTGACTATGAGATCTTAGATGGGAGTGCATCTTATCATTCACCATCTTCATGATAACCCTTCTAATAAGCAGAAGTTTTGAGAAGGGGTTGCAATTCTCTGTTAGAAGTATCCAGAGATGGCTTTTTCAGCAGGTGGGTAACTAAAAGCTCTTTCAAAGCAGGTGGAATATCTCTCTCTTTAAAAAAGACACTGACAACCTGGAAAAGCACTAATTTCCTCCAAGCAAGATGTAATATGTGTTTTGAGACCTAGATCCAGAGAATGTTGTATCAGATGGACAGATAAACCCAAAATCATTGTCTCTACATAGGGGGAATAGCTATATCTCATACAGGATCCAATGCTTTATTACTAATAGAGTCTATTAATGGAATTAGAGGCAGTTAGAGCCTCCCCTCCAGCAAAAAGGGCACATTTTTATAGGTAACCCGAGTCTGAATCACATACACTGCTGTTTACCCAAAGCAAAACATTATGGGCAACCAGACAGTCTGAGTCACATAGACTGATGACCACACAAAACAGCTTGGATAAATTATTTACTGTGGAAGAAATGTCACAGGGCACAGACTTTGTCTTACTTGAGATTTCTGAAATTTATGCCACATAAAGGGCTCCAAATTAAATGTGAACTCATGCAGGATTGATTTCATCTAGAAAAAAGAAATAATTTTAAAATAAATTCAATTGGTTAAAATAACTGAAGAGAAACTGTCTTATTCAGACATAATGATCAGAAGATCATCTCAGTTAGACAGAAAATAACTGAATTGTTCTTACAAACAATGTAATACCCATCTTCAAAGTTGCAGCTAACCTTATATGAGGAAGAAAAGCAGTGGTGGCATCAGTGATATAAGTTAACGTCTCTGAAGAAACTGATGAACTGAACAAAAGTAAAGCCTCAGGAATGTAGAGAATATATACTACCTATATAAAAGAAGTAGAAGTGATAAGGATTGAGCTACTAGGTTTTGAGAAAAATGACATTTCATGAGAAATGTGAAAAAAAAAACTATCATAAAATCAATGTATATAAACTAGGAAGGGAAAAGTAAAGTCAAAATTATGATATATAACAACATGCCTATATATCTGGTAGGTTAACTAACAAAGTAAACCTTATCATGACATGACATCCACAATCAACTCTAACATGTAGGTTTAACATTATGTATATTTACTTTAGCATATTTGACATGTCTGCACAGCTAACCACGCAATACTTACAAATAAATTCCAAAAGTTGGTTCTTTCAAAAAAAAAAAAAAATATATATATATATATATATATATATATATATATATATATATAGAGAGAGAGAGAGAGAGAGAGGTGCATTGGTATTAATGAATAACATGATGATCCCCATTGTGCCACTAACTGGGTCCTAAATGTTTACATTTTGGGACCTTATTCATTTAACATTTGCTTATGCTATGCCACTGAGGACAAATCTTTATTATTTGTAATATGTACCAATATCAAATAAAGAAAATGAAATTCAGGACAGAATGATGCTACTTACCCTCAAAGAGTACTATGCAAACAATTTATTCATCAGCAACAGTAAGGATATGCCCTTGAAAATGAATAAAACTAAATATGTCCTATGGAAAAAGACTGGCTTCATCTAGCTATTATATAAGCTTAATGATGACAGACACATTTAACAGTAGTAAAGATTTAGGAATTGCAGTGGACATTAAATAAAAATTTCAACAACATATTCAAACACTTTGCAAAGTAAGTTATAAAACAATTGGCTGCATGCTTAGATATCTTAAGTCAAGAAATCTGCACTGTACACAAGTCAGACAAAAGTTACAGTAGTGAAGTTGTCTAGGAATTTCCCCTGAAAAAATGTGTAAATAAAGTCAAACAAATCCAAACAATTATACCAAATAGACTGACAAACATGAAAGGGTTGTACTGTTTTTAAACATTATCCCTGGGATTCAAAAACATTTTCCATGCATGGTGTCAGATTTTTGTATGAAGAGCAGCCTTGCACAAGGTAGTGGTGATTCAGAGACACATTGAGTGCAAGTGTAGTAACCTATGAAATTCTGCTGCCTGCATAGTATGCAAATGGTGATAAAATAACATGGTAACAAGCAAAGTTATTAAAATTAGAATATTTGTAAAAGTAAATGAGGATAAAATACATGGAGGAGTTATTCAGGGATGTGTATATATATATATATATATATATATATATATATATATATATATATATATATATATATATATATATACACACATACACACACCATGGGAATGGTGCTAGCTCTGGAGATAATGACCACGGTTAAATCCTGGAGTCACAGTGGACAGACCATGAAAACACATATGGGGTTACTACCACACTAGTAAATCTGTATCTGCAGAAGTCACAGTGTTGTGCAATTGCCCTTTGCAATGCCATGCCATCTATCCACACTTAATATATCTTGGCTATCTCAGCAATGAAATTGTGCACCATTAGTGTGTGCTTAGAGGCACCATGCAGATATGGTCAAGATGTATCTCCCTCATATGCAGGTCTACAGGAGGCATGGAGTACCAATCCCTGTGAATATCAAGGTATGTGTGGCTTTTTGAATAGTAGATACAGGGACCTTTCAGTGACCTTCAGGGGACAAGGTAGATGTATCCCAGGCATCTGCCTCAGGAACACCTCATCAGTCCCTTGATGTCTTGCCACATCATGTGTTGGAGCTTGTTTCATTTCCACATACCACAGAAGAGACAGCCAACACCGTTCAGGATTTTTATGACATAGTCTGTTCCTCTGAGGTAGTGGGGGGGGGCCATAGACTACAACGCAATGCAATAAAAGTCCCACCTGGAGAACAGAGGAGAAGGATTGTAAGTCATAAGAGTTCTACTCTATAAACTGTCAGGAGGTCTGTAATGGATAGGGAATAATATACAGGGTCTGCAGGCCACCCAGCTAGTGCCTACAACTCCCACATATGGCACATGTCCGACTTATACCAGCGATTTGTGCAGGGTCATTTTACTCTAGGGCTTATGGCAGATATCAGATATGGTCTGGATTTGTGGTTAATAACACCTATCAATAATTTCTAGATCATAGCAGAAATTGGCTATAACTATACCCTGTCACAGATGTGTGCCATTGTCAGATGTGTGCATGGCCTGCTAAAGGCCTTGTTCTGCCATCTGGATGTATTTGCAGGGCATTCTGAAGTATGGCCCTGGGACATGCAATAAGATCTTCTCAATCTGTGAAATATTAACAAACATCATTACATAGAAGCAGTTATAGCAGGAGAGATACATACAAGAGGAGGAAGGCCCAGATTCAGAAATGTAGGAGGTGCTTGAAGAGGACTACAGAAGATGGGGGCAGATGCAGTATATGCTAACCTTCTCCCAGACTGTGCTCAAATATGCATAGACAGGGTGCATTGTGCTCCCATCCTGCCTGCCCCACAGTGCGGAGGTGCATTAAGCTGACCAGGTCCGTTGCACCAAACAAATCAATGACAGTGATTACCCCAGTCAGATTTGAAGACCTCTTATGCCCCTTGAGGGTAGTTCATTCACTGGAATTCCTATCTAGCAACAGTGCAGTAAATAAACAATGTCCCTTGCACCAAACAAATTAAGGACGGTGATTACCCCAGTCAGATTTTTAGACCTCTTACTTCCCTCGAGGGTAGTTCATTTGCTGGAATTCCTATCTAGCAACAGTGCAGTAAATAAACAACGTTCCTTGCATCAAACAAATTAAGGACAGTGATTACCCCAGTCAGATTTGAAGACCTCTTATTCCCCTTGAGGGTAGTTCATTCACTGGAATTCCTATCTAGCAAGAGTGCAGTAAATAAACAATGTCCCTTGCACCAAACAAATTAAGGACGTGATTACCCCAATCAGATTTGAAGACCTCTTACTCCCCTTGAGGGAAGTTCATTCGCTGAAATTCCTATCTAGCAACAGTGCAGTAAATAAACAGCATATGTTAAATAGTGTATTTACTAATTGTACACTCTACACCCACTGGCTGTAGAATAGAACCCTGTGACTACTGTGTGCCTCATTATAGTACTGCCCTGATCAGCTATACTACTCCCTGTTTACTCCATTATGCTACCCCATTCTCTTTAGGCTTTACATCAATTACTCACCCACTATCTCTATACTCCCTAGGCTTTAAGTCACTCACCTACCTACATAACCTCACACACATAAACTTCCCCTACTAACTCTTTCCTTTATTCTCATATCTTCCCATTGATTCAAGCCCCCATATCACCACCTAACTTCTGTTTGCTTCCTCCCTCTGCCCTCTCTCTCCCACATAGTCTCCCTTTGGCCTCATCCTCCCACATGGAATCCCTCTCTGACCTCTCTCTACCTTAGACTCTTTCACTCACCTCCAGATACCTGCTCCCAACCCAAGGACTGCCAGCTCCACTGTTTAAAATTGTATAAAACCCAATCCATAACTAGACTTTTTGGTCATTACAGCTGGTATTCTCTCCCTGAACAAAAGTATCTGACCTCCTCACTGATTGTTTCTTTCTTTATCCTTCTTGTCTGCTGAACCTACAGGAAGATGCTGACCCACTCCGTTCACCCTCACTAACGCTCGGGCTCACTAAGCTCCCTTACCATTCTCACCCACCCCCACATCAACTACAATTATAGCTAGAGACCACTCCCACATTCACAACCCACTCACAACCCACTCCCAATCAGCCAATCAGACCATACCAATTACTTCCCTCATTTGCATACTCCCACACACCCTACTTACCACCTGACTAGTATAGCTACCACACCCTAACCTAGCAAACTACACCTAGAACTCACCATAACGTCCAATGAAA
The DNA here is from genome assembly GCF_019279795.1 of Protopterus annectens. Lineage (NCBI taxonomy): Eukaryota > Metazoa > Chordata > Ceratodontiformes > Protopteridae > Protopterus > Protopterus annectens. The sequence continues at coordinate 1,037,693,606 of NC_056744.1, read as the reverse complement.
GTCACACCCAGCTACTGAAAGTGTTATGTTCCTCAGTAACTATCCTCTCTCTCCTGTCACTTCTTTCCTCCTACCACACTCAACTCGATATCACTCCCCCACCTCCGTGGCAAACTGAATCCACAACCAATACTAGGAAGGAAGGACATTACCCCATATCACCCTGCTTTCTCACCTCCCCCCAGTCTTCTTCCTCCCTATATAATACTCTTAAATATAAAACTAATCCTCCACCATCCCTGAAACTAACCAAGTTACTACACAAATCAATACCAGATAAACAAACTCTTGTATAACAAACAAAAACAGGTTCCGAACCAACGGGTAAAACAACTCCAAAGATTTATTTAAATGTTAAGTGCTTTTCGTCTTCCGTCTTAGGAAGACTTCTTCAGACAAAAAGCAAGATTAGTTCGACACAATTTAAAAGAAAAAGGCGCCAAAATAGGGAAATATAAATTACATACAGCTGCCGTCAATTAAACACTCACTGACATCATATTGTTGTTAAAGCTATACTAGTATATATCACTTCTGACAATAAAGGTTTACAAAGCTCACACTTCTGTGGTTCTTAACATCGGAAACACAATACATATATTAGTTCACTTTTTTAAAAAAATACTGTGAACAATGAGTGAATTTTTCAAATGCAATACAAGCTTTTTTATAAGAATAAGGGATAGTGTCTTTGCAAACACATAATTCATAACATGCCCGGCTTCAATGCGACTTGTTCTCTCAAACAACAATGTAACAACAACGTCCCTTATAAATAATACGTAAAAAATGTGTTTCAACTTCAAGAAGAGTCTACATCCTTGAATAAGATGTAAGTTGATTGCAACACAATATTATTAGGTGCCTCCTAACAGTAGAGGATGCGCATTTCAAATGCAATATTAACATTTATGTGGAAAGTAAACAGTGCAACCTCACTTTAAATGTGCAGCGATCAGTATTCAAAAACATTTCGTATAGTGTATCTACACATTCTTTACTGTTGTGAATCCCTTAAGTGAACATTGTTTTAAAAAAATTTGAAAGTAAAGTAAAATGTAGAATCAACTCACACATAAAATGTAGCTTCGTATATAAACAAACAAGTAACTAGAGGCTGCTGCTACCATGGTGAATTACCATGTAATATCCATATTTTCTAGCTGTACCTGTTGTTCAGCACATAATGCACTCGCCTTAAATACGACAAGTTCTCACAGCCGAGAAAATAAATAAAACAACCTCTGCTGATTTAGAACATGTACAGGTTCCAAAAAGGTCTGCCTCCTTGATAATAAGCAGTAAAACAGCGAACCCCAAGTCGCTACCACTGTTGCATAAATTCTTAAGCATAGGGAATGCCGTGCTTATGGGGATGTTCTTTTATACGTAAATATGGCATCTGGAATTACTCCGTTTAAAGTAATCAGTGTGATATATAAACATTTTATGCATTACTAATGATCATAAATCACAGATTATGTTGTGTTTGTGAATTCAGGTAAAACGTAAGTAGTCAAAAACTGATATTACTGTTATTACTGGTCAAAGTACATTCCTAAGTTAAAATGTGATAAGGTATATAGTACAAAAATAATACAAACAAACTAATAATATAAAAATGTCGATAACACTGTGTAGATGATAATAAATCAGTGTCCGTTTAAAGCAACAAAGACACCAACGTCAGGATATACCTACAATAGTGTACTCAGGATGAATTATGCTCACTGAAGGTGACATCATACTTTAAAAATTCAAATATAAGAATGGGTTAATCTTGGACCCATTTAAAATATACTGCTCTAAAAAAAAAAAAATATATATATATATATATATATATATATATATATATATATACACACATGTATAAAAGGGACATCAATACAATGCTAAAACAATAAATGAATTTGGTCAGTATTCTATAATGCTGAGTAAATAAATAATTAAAACCTAAAATATTCATACATGAGGAAGATTAACATTATTCTAATACATTGCATTTAGTGAAAATAAATAACCTGTCTATTTTCTCTGAAGGAACAAGGGTGAACAGATAAATTTTAAGATACTGATTAGAGTTGCCATACTCGTGCAAACATTATCTTAACAAACTTCTTAATTTCAATACACAAGGCAAGGACGTGACTTCATTCAACCCTGGTGACGTATAAGAATTCAGTTTGAGTTGCCAAATAAGTTCCCGTTTCTCCAGCAATAACTGTTGGGGTCCTCCTCTTTCATCTACTAATACCTGGTCAATTACTTTGAATAGAAAGGCATGGGGTGGGTTGTTATTACAATGTCTCGCTAGGGCGTTAGTGTTACTCTTCTTCTTTATGTAGTACGTGTGTTCATAAATCCTTTCTTTAAATTTTCTGTCAGTCTTCCCTATGTAAAAGGCAGGACATGACTGACAGCAAGCTAAATAAACCACTGATTTAGAATTACAATTGTACCGAACCCTTGCTTTAATCAAACATTGATTCACTGTAAATGTAGACCCTGTAGATATAAATTTGCAATAGTTACATGCCTCACATTTGTATGTACCTTCAATTCTGATAGGTTTTGTTATTGAACTTTCCATAATGTTTTTAAGGTTCCTACCCTTTTTAAAAATGATTACAGGTTTATTACCTAGTTTCTCCACAAGTTCCTTTTCAAAGGTCAACAAATGCCAATTCCTTCTGAGAATATCACTGATGTATTTAGCTTCTAGGGAGAAAGGGGTGATAAAACTCTTCTTGTACTTCTCCAAGTCAGTATTTGTTTGATCCCTGTTTGTTAATGAAAAGTACACACCAGGGGTATGCAGCATCACCTCATCTGACACTTTCATATCTGCGTCTACTTCTTTTAAAGTCAAGATGGGGTTAAAAGTACCCATGTACCTTTTCCTACATACTTCTCCTACTGTTTCATCCACCAGGGATTCAGGGTAATCGTGACTCATAAACATGCATTTCAACAAGGTACATTCCTCGTCGAATGTCGAGTCCTCAGTTGTCATTCAAGCTGCTCTGACTAATTGTCCCTTTAAAACAGATTTTTTCTGGTGGAATGGATGGCAACTAGAGAAGTGTAACATGGTGTTTGAGTACGTGGGTTTCCTATATATTTTAGCTACAAAGCCCCTACGTATATCATCTCTTTTCAATTCAACATCTAAATAATTTATAGTGTCTTCACTATACACAAAAGTAAATTTTAAGAATGGGGTACTGTTGTTTAGTACATCAACAAAGCTACTTGCATCCTCTGCACTTCCTTGAAACATGATAAAAATGTCATCCAAAAACCTATTATATAGTTTCACTTTTTTAAAATCGTCATTTTTGAATACATAATCATGTTCCCACTGGGCTAGGACCAAATTGGCGTAACTTGCTCCACATGGGGAACCCATAGCTACACCAATTATTTGTTTATAAATATCACCATTAAATCCAACATAATTGTTGTTCAAGATCATGTCTAATAGTTCTTGAATTAAACGGATCTCATCATTCTCTGCTCCGTGGGTCATATGGTTCCTGATAACATACTCAATCCCTGTATCATGGGATATAGAAAAATATAAGTCGACTACATCTATTGTAAGAAAACATATGTTATCCTGATATTCAAATTTATCTAAATTTTCTAAAAAGGCCCAAGAGTCCTTACATATCTGTAGTTCTTTAGACACATATTTCTTTAATAACTCGTCAACATACTTAGAACGGGCATATGTAATGGAAGACCTAGCCTTTACCAATGCCCTCATGGGAGGGTTTTCAAGGTTTTTGTGGAGTTTGGGTAAACCAAATAAATTAGGTGTTTTTGGTTTTGAGACCACTATATAGTTATAAATGTCAACACTGATTAAACCTTCAATCAGTAGATCCCTAAAAAAGGAGAAAATGTTTTTATAAGCAATGTTCATCTCGTTGATGCTAGATCTAACATAAATCTTGCTGTCTAATATAGCCAACATTTTCTTATCGTACTCTTCTTTGTCTATAAACATGATTATGTATTCAAAAATGACAATTTTAAGAAAGTGAAACTATATAATAGGTTTTTGGATGACATTTTTATCATGTTTCAAGGAAGTGAGAACTTGTCATATTTAAGGCGAGTGCATTATGTGCTGAATAACAGGTACAGCTAGAAAATATGGATATTACGTGTAATTTATCATGGATTCAATAGCAGCAGCCTCTAGTTACTTGTTTATTTATATATGAAGCTACATTTTATAAGTGTGAGTTGATTCTACATTTTACTTTACTTTCGAATTTTTTTAAAACAATGTTCACTTAAGGAATTGACAACAGTAAAGAATGTGTACATACACTATACGAAACGTTTTTGAATACTGATCGCTGCACATTTAAAGTGAGGTTGCACTGTTTACTTTCCACATAAATATTAATATTGCATTTGAAATACGCATCCTCTACTGTTTGTTAGGGGGCAGCTAATAATATTGTGTTGCGATTAACTTACATCTTATTCAAGGATGTAGACTCTTCTTGGAGTTGAAACACATTTTGTACGTATTATTTATAAGGGACATTGTTGTTACATTGTTGTTTGAGAGAACAAGTCGCATTCAAGCTGGGCGTGCTATAAATTATGTGTTTGCAAAGACACTATCCCTTATTCTTATAAAAAAGCTTGTATTACGTTTGAAAAATTAATTCATTGTTCACATTGTTTTTTAAAAAAAAAGGTAACTAATATATGTATTGTGTTTCCGATGTTAAGAACCACAGGAGTGTGAGCTTTGTAAACCTGTATTGTCAGAAGTGATATATACTAGTATAGCTTTAACAACAGTATGATGGCAGTGAGTGTTTAATTGATGGCAGCTGTATGTATTGCGCTATTTTGTCGCCTGTTTGCTTTTAAATTGTGTCGAATTAATCTTCCTTTTTGTCTGAAGAAGTCTTCCTAAGACGGAAGACGAAAAGCACTTAACATTTAAATAAATCTTTGGAGTTGTTTTACCCGCTGGTTTGGAACCTGTTTTTGTAAGTTGCTACACAAACTAAACAAACTCTATACCTATTCCAAAAACTAACTTGCTGTGGGGACATCCACCCCAATCCAGGACCAAGCAAACCTATCCTCAGTACCCCAGGACAAACACATCCTTTATATCTATATAGCAGTATACAAACCAGAATTCATAGTGCTAACAGAAACCTGGCTCAGACCTGAACACCATGACAATGAAATAACTTCCCCTGGGTACAATATTATACGCAGGGACAGACAAAGAAAAAAAGGAGGCGGTGTGGCAATACTATTCCAAGACAACCTCATCATTGAACAATTTGAATGCAATGCCCAAGAAGTAAAGGACATAGAACTAACTCTGACCAAACAAAAGATTAACTCTAACAAACAAATAATTATTGCAGGTGGATATATCCCATCAGGTAATAATACCCCCATACTGGAAACCCTTCTAAACTGGATGTCTTCCTCCCTTCCACAAGAAACAATACTACTAGGAGACTTTAACATAGACTAGGGTGACTGTTCCAGCCAAAATCCCACCACCCATATTAACCTCCATGGGTTTAACCAAACTATAACTGCCCACACAAGAATCAACAAAGTCTCCAAATGCCAGTCCATCTTAGACTGGATTCTGCTATCAGATCCCACACTGGCTCAACAATCAGGCTGTCTTCCTGAAGCTCTGAGTGACCATCAGGTAACCTACTTAATTAGGAATCGATCACACCATAATAAAAAAACCATTCTCAGATTAGTATGTAATAAAAAGCTCTTCAATACTAACAAACTCATCAACTCACTAAAATACTGCAGTTGGACTCCCTTAAAACAACTGCCTCTAGACGAAGCCATGTAGTACTTTAATTCAACCTTTCTTGAAGTCTTAAACTACCATGCACCCCCAGAACCATCAGAGTCAAAGCCAACCATGCCCCTTGGCTAACAAAAGAGACTAAAACCATTATGAAAGAAGGGGATAAAGCCTGGGCACAATTCCACAAACAAAAAATCCCCACCTTAAGACAAACTTATCTTGAACTCCACAACAAAGCCAAAAAACTAATAAAATGTGACAAAACTATTTACCATGTGACCCTACAAGAAAAATATGCACACAACCCCCAAAAATTCTGGGCCACTATAAATACTTTACTGCACCCATGTAAATCATCCACTCCTACCCCTGTATTACCAAACAACCATGAAAATATCCCCACCCAATTTAACAAATTCTTTACTGAGACAGTCCTAGCCCTAGCCAACACTCAAAAACCTGATAGCAGTCCCTTACCTACAGAGACCCTTCCCAACTTCAGTTCAGCTAACAAATCATTCTGTTTTTCCCTGGACCAAATCCCCATTAAAACAATTACAAAACTCCTCAAAAAACTTGAACCAACCACTCTAGCAGCTGACAATCTACCAGCAGACTTCCTGCAAATATCAGCTGAAGCCATAGCCTATCCAGTGTTGATTCTTATAAATAGATCAATATCAGAACACAAAGTACCTCTCTCTTGGAAAATCTCACATATTATACCATTACACAAAGGGGGCAAGTCCCTGGAACTGACCAACTACCACCCTATTGCAATCCTATCACCTCTATCAAAAATATTAGAGAGAGTAGTTCATTCCCAACTAATGTAGTACCTCCTTAAAAAAGACCTGCTATCCACATCCCAACATGGTTTCCGACCCTCCCACAGCACTACTACAGCATTACTCTCCTTCACAAACACTGTCAACCACCATCGATATAATGGACTATTTGTATCCTTAATATTTCTAGACCTATCAAAAGCCTTTGATATGGTGAACCATAATATGCTTCTAGAAACTCTATCTTCTCTTAACATAAGCCCTTCCACTATATCCTGGTTCAGGCACTACTTATCTAACCGTCAGCAGGCTGTTCTATGGCACAAAGATCTGTCTCCTCTACTACCAGTTAACATAGGTGTCCCACAAGGGTCCATCCTTGGACCTTTGCTATTCTCACTATTTACTAACCAAATAGCATCATCAGCACAATCTGCCTCAGTTGTGCAATATGCAGATGACACCACTATTATATGTGCCTCCCCTACCCTACATGAACTAAGAACCATTACTCAAAATAACTTTTCCTTAGCAGAAACATGGTTCACTAATATAAAACTTATTCTCAGTCCCCAAAAAAACAAACTCATCCTCTTTAGTTTAGCCCCGGTAGATCTCTGTCACTAAATAATGACTTTACTTTAACAGCTAAAGACAAAACACAAATCACCCCAACAACAAACACAAAACTATTAGACATGGAAATCAATAGTAATCTAAAATTTGACATACGCATAACCCAAACAATTAAAAAAGTTAACAAAAAGCTTGGCCTCCTATACAGAAACCGTCAGTTCATCACAAAACCTACCAAAGCCACCTTAGCAAGGACTCACCTCTTATCCATTCTCCTTTATGCTTCCCCTATCTTAACTAACCTTTGCCAAACTGAACTAAGCAAACTGGAATCCTGCTACAATAAGATTGCCAAGTTTGCTACAGATGCCTCTCATAGATCTCATCACTGTTTAGCCCTCTACCAGCTCAACTGGCTTGAGTTTCCCCAACTACTCCTACTCAACCAACTATAAATAGCTCACAAGCTCTACTACTTTCCCAACAAAACCCCTGCACTCCAGGATCTAATTCACCCCTACACCACCACTAGAACCCTAAGATCAAGTTTTCAGAACCACATAAATGCCATCAAACATAATAATGAGGCTGGTAAATCTCTCTTTGTCTACTCTATTGCCAGAACCTGGAATTCACTTTCAACCCACTTAAATGCCACCACCTCTACTTCCCAATTTAAAAAACTTCTTAAAACCCACTATACCAAAAACTGGCTCTGCTCATGTTACTCCCCAGTTTAGTCTATACCATTGCACTGTTGCTAGGATTCAGCTATGAATCAAAAGGCTCTCCCCAAGTCCAAGTTGTAAAAACAGCTAAGTGGGAATTAGATTACTACCACATATGTTGCACAATGTGAACCTTTACGATCTATACTCTAATTTATTCTTAACATACATAGCTTTGTTTTCTTCTTTATGACTAATTCTTTCCCCTTTAAACTGCAGTAGGGCTGGGAGCCTTCTCCCAAAACCTACCTATCCTCATATGTAATATATTTATAATGTGTTATTTTTTTCTTTTGTAAACATGTTTTGTACTATGTTTCCATATTCGAGACTGTTTTAGCTACGTTTTTTGTATTAATGTTTGGAGCTTTTCTCCTCGGGCCTCCACTGAAAATGGACCTGTGTCCAGTCGGACTTTCCCAGTCAACAAATGTAAAATAAAAAATAAATAAATAAAATAATTGTGCATCACTAGGAAAACTGTAACCAGCATGTGCCATGCAGCCAAGAAGAAAACATGTAAAACAAAAAAAAGGCTCACGTAGTGAACCGTCACCAACTCTCAGTGCACTGTAGACTGTTAGTTCATTACTGAAGTCAATAAGAATGCAGACTCCAGGTATCACATAAAAACAGAGACTTTATAAATTAAAAAAAAAAAAAAAAGAAGTTATATAAAAACAGTTAAGCGCTTTTGTCCATTCAACCTTCAACTTCTTCAGAACCATTTAACTTACATATAAAACCTCTTTTTATTTAAAAATCATGTAGTCATGTGATGGTTCAGTTAGTATATTTACATTTTTTAAAGAGGTGGTGTTACATTTAAGCATGCGAAATGTGATTTACCACAAGAAACAAAAGAAAAAACATCGACCAAACTAAAAATAATGTGAAGCAGTATGTGACAAAATAAATGAATAAAAACAATAATGTAGTGAACTAAGCATTGGTCATCAACCCTTATAAGTTTGTGAGTTACTCAAATTTGAAAAAAAAGCAAAAATTCATAAAAGGTGTGCATAAGTTTCTATGAGATCCCTTCCCAAACTCTATTTTAAAAGTAGGGATCCAAATAAATCTTAATATGTATGCTTGGTTGTTCCTCTTTACTTGTAGTTCAGCTGATAATAGTTTAAGAATTGGTATAATGAGGTGTGGTCATTTAAGCCAGGAATTTCCATGCATGTGTCTAAATTTATCTTTTGACTATTAATCGAACATTAAACAGCAAAAGTTTAATATTTCAAGAAAGCTTAACACAGAAAAATAATTCAACATTGCGAACATCACCAACAGTGCCAACATTGCGAACGTAACCAACCAAGGTGGGGGGCTGCGCCACCCCCCCAACTATATATATATATATATATATATATATATATATATATATATATATATATATATGGATTCACTTCATAACATTGAAATATCAAAATACTGAAACTCAAAATACTGAAACCAAAATACTGAAAGCTCAAAATACTGAATACTCAAAATACTGAAACTCAAAATACTGAAAACACATATTATGCGTAAACTCAGCTTAAACAACATAAATCATAACAATTTCTACCAAATATATGCAGGGGGCAAGCCCCCCTGAACCCCCTGCTAATTAAATATATCAACTCCAAGATTGCACATAGTGTAGTTAAGTGCAATCTTGGAGTAAATATATAAAATTAACAGGGGGTGTGGGTGCAGGGGCTTGCCCCCTGCATATATTTGGTAGAAATTGTTATGATTTATGTTGTTTAAGGTGAGTTTACGCATAATATGTGTTTTCAGTATTTTGAGTTTCAGTATTTTGAGTATTCAGTATTTTGAGCTTTCAGTATTTTGGTCTTCAGTATTATGAAGTTTTGTCATTTTCAGTATTTTGAAGTTTCAGTGTTATGAAGTGAATCCATATATATATATATATATATATATATATATATATATATATATATATATATATATATATATATATATATATATAGACCAACTCCAAGATCGCACTACAGTAGAGAATAGGGCAAATTTTAAAAAGTTCACTTCACTTACATTATGCATCACAGTACTTCGTGGTTATTGGCCAACTATGGCCATTCGATGAATTATTTTTCATTGTTAAGCTTTTTCAGAACATTAAACCTTTGCTGTTTAATGTTTGTTTAATAGCCATTTTCTGTAATGTTTTTTCAATGTGGTAACATAGACCCAACAAAATGGAGTGGACAGCATTAAAGTAGATGAAATTAGGTAAAGATCCTAGATCTGACAGTTTAACAAGTGAGCTGTGGGAACGAGAAGGCAAAGAAAGAGTTGTTGGCATATGGCAAAATGCATTTAACAAGGTATTAAAGTTGGCCAATTCCAAAGTCATGGAAAAATGCCCTGATAGTGATACTCTCTAAGAAAGAGAAGGTTCCTTTGGATGCAGTACCTTACAGGCCCATATCTATACTCAGCCATGACTACAAAATATTGATGTCAATAATAGTTGAGTGTAGCAGACATAATTGTTTGACTACTAGAAAAAAAAATCAATGCGGCTTCATGGAGGGCAGGCAGATATTCAGCAATACAAGTTGAACATTAATCTTACAGAAGGAAATAGATTTAAGAAAAAAACTCTGCAATTGGTGCATCTAGATGCAAAAAAAGCACTTGGTAGAATAAGAAGGCCTTTCTGAAGATAGTTTTAGAAAAGATAATTTTTTTAGAAAGTACATACAGTTAGTCAAAGTAATCTCTAGGGGAGCGCACGAGAATAAAAGTGGAAGCTATGTTGTCCATGCTTTTTGAGTTGGTGGAGGTGACAAGGCACAGTTGTTCTAGCAAGGTTGCCTCTTTTCATCTTTGCTGTTTGCTATTTACCTCTGGCTGCCAAAATAAGAGTATTGGAGAGAGAGGTGTTCTCTTGTCAAGACAGACAACATAAGCTGGCTCTGTTTGTGGATGATTTGTTGGTTTATCTGACAAACTCAGAAGCAGATGTCTCAAAAACTGTTCACAATGCTAAAACAATTCCCATCATTTTTGGGGTAAAAATGAGTGAGTTCAAAACAAAATCTATACCAGTGAACCATATGAGCCAGCGCAGCAGTATCCTTTCTTGTAGGATCATGACAGACTGAAATTGAGGCATCTGATTGAATTAAGATACAATGGTAAAAAAATAAATAAGAATAGGTAAACACCTGGATCTAGACAACAAAGTACAATTTATAAAAAAATGTTTATATGCTTAGCTCTCTTTGTAGGTCAATCCTACCTGCATTTTCCCAAGGAAAAGATGTGGCAGATCATGGACAAAGAGCTTAAGGATTATAACAACACTCATTTGTTAACTAGGTACACCCACTAAACACATTCCCTTTTCATGGGTGACCCAGGAACAATGTCTAGTTAAGTGACTTGCTCATGGTCATGCAGTAGGCAAATAAGGGCTGAAGGAATCAAACCTAGTACCACAGGAACTACAGCTCACTGACTTACCCCTCTGTATCAGCTGCCAGTATTTCATAGGGGAAAGAAAACAATGAACAGTCAAATGAGAAATGCTAATGCTACCCCAAAAGCAAGGTGGACTGAGGTTGCTTAATCTGAAATGTTACTTTGAGGCCACAATGTAAAGACCTATATACTTAATACAGATGGAAAGTTATTCTCCCAGAGGAGTTGGCAAGTCATAACAAAGACTCCAGGGCTGAGGGAGATATGAATGGATTCTGAAACCAGTTTAAAATAGAAATAAAGAGAGCCATGTAGATCACTATGTGCATTGAGTGGCTAAAGACATTTTAAGAAATAAATAGGTCAAAACATGAAAAACTGAAGTGATTCACAAAGGAATATTTCCAAACTTTAGTGGTCAATGCAATTCAAAATTTGTTACAACAAACTGGTAGTACCTTAACAAAGAACCCAGATGGAAAACTGAAGAGATTCCCAAAGGAACATTTCCAAACATCAGTGGTCAAGCAACTCAAAATTTGTAAGCATAAACTGGTACTACCCTAACAAAGAACCCAGATATTGGGAAAAACTGCAGGTCACTGAGCGGCTGCAAGAGCAGAGCGAGACCATAACAGTCTACAGTCTACAAGATAGGGACCAGCCCTCTTTAATGGTAGTAACATGAGAATTTGAAAGTAGAAAAAAACTTGGGGTGCCAAGGAGTGACCCTTGAACGTTTAATGTTTATTACAGTCCCTAGAAAAGTGGGAGTAAACTTGAGGATAATTATTAGTGTGGGGGGGGGTATAAATAAGATCCTGCACAAGAACTGCCTTAGGAAAGCACATAACGTAAGAATTGCATACCTCTCAACTCTGCCTGATTTTGACTCAAATTTTAGCTCTTTTTCTATTAATCCCTCCTACAACTGGTGACTTTTGGAGAAAAGTGATGAATTACACTTGATAAATAATGACAGCAATCTGAGTTATAGACTTCTTTTAGATCAGAAGATGTATATTAATTCACAGTCCCTTATTCTGTCAATGTCTCAAAGTTAATAGTACTAATATTTTAAAAGTATCCCTGACTGTCCCTCATTCCTTCTGGGTTTGTCTCCGATTCTGTTGGAATTTGTCACTGACTGGTTGAGAGCTATGAAGAATGCAACAGGGACAGTAGATTATGCATATAAATTCAACCTGAGCAATGGATTGAGATATGTGAAGCCCCAAGATATGCAACCAGATTTTGATGTTTTAGAATTTTTGTCACATAGATGGTGGAGATGTGAAGAGGGGGAAGGAAGTTGGGAACATATTTTTGGGAGTGATTAAAGCTAGCAATTTTCAAAGAAGAAGTTCAATGAATTAGTTTGGATTTTGAGGGGATGAGGTGAACATAGCACTTTGACTGACCTGTTTTTGCTCTCCTGGGGCAACAAGCTAGAAGTTTTGAGGGATAAGAAACTGCAGAGTTTTCTAATGCTTCTAGTGGGTAAGAAAAGCATTACAAGGAAATGGAAACTTAAAGACAACAATGAAACAGATGAAGCTAAAAAAATATGTTGGATGTTAAGCAGGTTGATCTCAGATTGGTGAAAAGGGGAAAGGGAAAATTTGTCATTAGCAAGTGGAACATGTGGGTCCAGATCATGCAATAACAGTAATTATTTCTAGTGGGTAGTTATTTCTTTGTCAATTGTTGGAATAACATTTGGGGAGATTCACTATAGCATAGATATGTTAAGTTAATTAACATCTATGCTTTTCCGAATAACATGAGTAACGTGCAGTCACTGGTATCAGGTGACTGTAGTGTATATTAGTTTAACTGGCAAAGAAGTAACTACAGGTACTTATATGGTCCCACTACCAGTGGGAAATATTAAGAGCACCATGCATGTAGATTGCACAGACTGTATTGAATGATCTGCCATGTTTTTGATAATAAAGTAATGCTCTTAAAAAATACGAGGAAAGGGGTGAGCCCATTATAAAAGGTGTCTGCTCAAACAGTTACAATGTAAGACAGTGGTAGTTCTATATGACTATGTACATAGTATATTATTCATGTATTTAGTTACTATTTGTTCACTGGTTAAGTGGACTAGTCTATTGACCCTTTTCAGCCATGACCTAAGCTCAAAGAGCAGAAAATGTATCACTGTCTTTCAATCAAAACTATGTTGTTCAAAATGAGTACATAGCAACATTCAGAACATACGATTAAATGCAGATAGGGTAATTGTAAAAGATCTAATCAGAGTGTGTTGAGAAAAAATGTATATACAAAATGCAAGCTACAATGTGCATAAAATACAGTGTAAATATACATGTAATACATGAATTCTTATATAGGTGTGAATTATTTGTGTAATGACACATTAAGAGGTTGAAAAAAATTGTATTCTACAGAATCTTGTTTTTTTTGGGGGGGGGTCCCATAAGATTGGTTAAATACGTGCTCACTGGCTTATATGAAAAGGTGACAGCCTTCCAGCTTACTTATTCCCTCACCGATGGTGAGTCTTATCAGTGCATTCAATCCTCTACAGGCACAACAGATGGGCTCTAGGAAGAGAGCCATTTTGAGTATCCTAGGTACATTCCTAACCCTTACTCTAACAGCCTGTGTACTACACATTAGGCTGTATCCTAACCCTTACTCTAACAGCCTGTGTACTACACGTTAGGCTGTATCCTAACCCTTACTCTAACAGCCTGTGTACTACATGATAGGCCGTATCCTAACCCTTACTCTAACAGCCTGTGTACTACACGTTAGGCTGTATCCTAACCCTTACTCTAACAGCCTGTGTACTGCATGTTAGGCTGTATCCTAACCCTTACTCTAACAGCCTGTGTACTACACGTTAGGCTGTATCCTAACCCTTACTCTAACAGCCTGTGTACTGCATGTTAGGCTGTATCCTAACCCTTACTCTAACAGCCTGTGTACTACACGTTAGGCTGTATCCTAACACTTACTCTAACAGCCTGTGTACTGCATGTTAGGCTGTATCCTAACCCTTACTCTAACAGCCTGTGTACTACACGTTAGGCTGTATCCTAACCCTTACTCTAACAGCCTGTGTACTACACGTTAGGCTGTATCCTAACCCTTACTCTAACAGCCTGTGTACTACACGTTAGGCTGTATCCTAACCCTTACTCTAACAGCCTGTGTACTACATGATAGGCCGTATCCTAACCCTTACTCTAACAGCCTGTGTACTACACGTTAGGCTGTATCCTAACCCTTACTCTAACAGCCTGTGTACTACACATTAGGCTGTATCCTAACCCTTACTCTAACAGCCTGTGTACTACACGTTAGGCTGTATCCTAACCCTTACTCTAACAGGCTGTGTACTGCATGTTAGGCTGTATCCTAACCCTTACTCTAACAGCCTGTGTACTACACGTTAGGCTGTATCCTAACCCTTACTCTAACAGCCTGTGTACTACACATTAGGCTGTATCCTAACCCTTACTCTAACAGCCTGTGTACTACATATTAGGCTGTATCCTAACCCTTACTCTAACAGCCTGTGTACTACATGTTAGGCTGTATCCTAACCCTTACTCTAACAGCCTGTGTACTACATGTTAGGCTGTATCCTAACCCTTACTCTAACAGCCTGTGTACTACACATTAGGCTGTATCCTAATCCTTACTCTAACAGCCTGTGTACTGCATGTTAGGCTGTATCCTAACCCTTACTCTAACAGCCTGTGTACTGCATGTTAGGCTGTATCCTAACCCTTACTCTAACAGCCTGTGTACTACACATTAGGCTGTATCCTAACCCTTACTCTAACAGCCTGTGTACTACACGTTAGGCTGTATCCTAACCCTTACTCTAACAGCCTGTGTACTGCATGTTAGGCTGTATCATAACCTTTACTCTAACAGCCTGTGTACTGCATGTTAGGCTGTATCCTAACCCTTACTCTAACAGCCTGTGTACTACACGTTAGGCTGTATCCTAACCCTTACTCTAACAGCCTGTGTACTACACGTTAGGCTGTATCCTAACCCTTACTCTAACAGCCTGTGTACTACACGTTAGGCTGTATCCTAACCCTTACTCTAACAGCCTGTGTACTACACGTTAGGCTGCATCCTAACCCTTACTCTAACAGCCTGTGTACTACACGTTAGGCTGCATCCTAACCCTTACTCTAACAGCCTGTGTACTACACGTTAGGCTGCATCCTAACCCTTACTCTAACAGCCTGTGTACTACACATTAGGCTGTATAAAGGCCTAGGTGCGTTACTTATTTTCTCGCTTACTGGACAGTAAGAATCAAGTGATTTAGAACAGAATTAGGAAACCTCTATAAAGAATACTACAAAAAGGTAGTCAAAAAACACTGAACATCAGGTTTTATCTTCTTTCAAAACAAATCTATGTCTGTAAGCATCATCTTGGATGGTTTCTTGCACAGAATAAAATATAATCTAGTTATTCGCCTATTGTTTCCCCTCAGCAACTCTTAAAAATATGTGTGCCAGAATTTTGCTGCCAGGCAGTTATGATGTCCATAAAGAAAGGTGGACTCATACAAGCCCCAGAAAACTACACTGCAATCAGTTTGACATGTATCCTCTGCAAAGTAATGAAAAGTATCATTATGGAAATTCCATATACATTCAGGGGACCTCTTCTACTCATCGAGGCCAGTTTGGTTTTCAAACAGTGTATCACTTCTGCTTAAGTTTTGTTGCATTCTTTGGGGAATTAACAGTAACAATAAGTGAGAAGACTGACTATGCATGACAAACATGGCTCTGGTTAAGGCCTTTCCTACAATCTCTCAGATGCAAAGTGGAGGCAGTTCATACACATTGTTTAAATAGCTGTCCAGTGCGTATAACACTGGATAAATACTAGATCACAGCAAATAAGGGTAGGAAGGAATATACTTCATCTAGCCAAGATAATCATTATCATTCCCCAGGGATTTGCACTCAGCACTCTCATCTTTGCAATCAAAGATAAAGTAGCAAAGAAGATTTGGATAACATAATATGTGGACAACTGTAAAACTGGTACTTTACTCACACATCCAGAATACATGAATTTAGTACAAGAGTGGCTGGATAGGATTCATATGTGGTGTAATGACAATAGTCTTGCTTTTTGTGAAAAAAAAACAAATTAATTTTAGTTACAAAACTGAAGGACGTGTACTAAATCCCACACCACACTTGCTGTCCAAAGAATTATGGTGGATATTAAGGTACATTTTGACCATTGTGTCATTGTTATGGTTAAGACTTACAGGCTTACCTCTGGGATACTTAAAGGTATGTATAGCCACTCTAGGGAAGTAGTTGTTCTCTGTACCACAGTGGTCAAAACAGTGATCAAATATAGCACAGCATTCTATAACTTTCACAGGAAATGTCTAATTCATCTTCAAAAAATGCAGAGATTCATGAGAAGGAAAATTTGGAGTTAGAAAATATGAGCTTTTATATAAGATTAAAGTTCATTACTTTACATAGTTGCACAGAGACTACAATTGATGTGAATTCTATCTTTTCTAGAAGACAGCGATAGTTTCAATCCTGTCAATCTGTCCAAAACCTGTTTCTACAAGGAACAGCTGGATGTAAGAAGACAGACATTCTAATGCTCAGTATTAAATTTAATATCGTGAGAGTAAAGGCCAGGTACATAAACTAAGTGTCTCCCATACTTATGTGGTTAAGTTCCCTGTGTAGTCAACAGTGTACCTCCAGAATCGTTTTCAGGAATAATCTTGAAGAGTAAATGAAACCTGCAATAACAGGTCAACCTTTAACACTAGTATGTCAAAGATTTGATATCACAACTTTCTATAACTGCAAATCTTCATTGTGAAACCCTTTCTTTAAGTATTCGGCTGTAAGCAAACACTCAGTACTACGATGATCTTTCCCTTCTTTACAGTCTCAATTTCAACTAAGCCCAAAACTGCCTAATGTTTCCATTCTGATGAATGTTAGAATGTTGTCTTAGGCTAGTGTACATATATAAACTCGTCCGCACTATCATCACCACTTATTTATTTAGCCAACAAAATTTAGAAGATTAAACAAATGGTCTGCAGGTGGACTGCATAATTCTCAGGGTAGGGAAATATACACTTTCCCCAGGATTATGAAATCTCAGATTAGTATATATAATTAGCAGGGGAGTGTGAGAGAGCTTGCCCCTTGCATAAAACATTTTTATTATATTTTTTAAGTTGAAGCATTACATGCTCCAAGATTATTGATCAGCTAATGTGTAGTAGCATGTCAGCATTTGCAAATCTGATGTTTTATGGTCAACTTTCAATATTTTGGTATTTCTTATAATTTCAGTACACACGCACACATACAAATATATATACATACATACATATATATATATATATATATATATATATATCTACACACACACACACACACACACACACACACACACACACACACACACACACACACACATATATCCTTTTATCTGTCTTTAGGTCCATTATTTTACCATATACCGTGTCAGGTCAGTCTTCTAACTTAGAGTTAAGGACCAGAATAAATCTATATTTAAATGAATTTGCTTACTTCACTTTGGTTTTCTTCCATTTTTTTTTTTGATGGCAGCATTTTATACAATAAAGAAAAGTGGCAGGCTTCACTTTTGCCACCATGGTTTTCACAGTTCTGCACGCAACCTTAGTACACAGACATGGCACATTTGAATTATAGTCTTGTATCCATATCCAAGTAGTAAGGACCAGAGTTTCTTCGACATTGGTAGTCTTTCTGATGTCAGCTTGAGCTTGACAGTCAACCACTAGCTATTCTTGTTTTACATAATTGTGACTGCTATAATTTGCTCCTTGAGAAAACAGTTAGCTAAGAAAACATATTCTGTTAAATAAAAAAATGACAGTGACATACTGGCAGAAGTCCTCATTCTATTTAGTCTGTGTGACCACACTACTAAATTGTTTTTTTTTTTTTTTATATGGCACTGTCAGGTGGTATAAGTAGGATTCTTATGTAGATCATTTCTTACTTTGTGATTTTATATATATATATATATATATATATATATATATATATTTTTTTTTTTTTGCTCTGTGGTTTCTCAGGTGGGAATGCCACTTTTTTGGATTTGAATCTTTTTACTTTCAAGTCTACAAAGTTGTATAATACAGGTAAAACATCTTTAAACTATAGGATTCTGTATACATATTGAGCTATAGGATTCTTTACACGTATACATATATATATATATATATATATATATATATATATAAATATATATATATATATATATATATATATATACACAATTACTTCAGTTTGGCTTGTTGATGAATTTGCCTGTTTGTGTATGTCTGAATGAAAAATGTCCTACCTTTCACAATGGTTTGATAATGCTGAAATTTATCCATTTTATCCATGCCTTTCTGGAGAAGTACTATGATTTCTAGATTAATCAGTCCTTTTTTTCTTATATTGCAGAATATAATTCAATGGATGTATTTAAGAGCAGCCTTTAAGTGATATACTTTGATAGAATCAAAAGATTCAGAGATAAATATTAGGTTTATCTTCATGTGTGCGTTTTGCACTTGGGCGAACAGCAGATGTTCGAAAGGATGTTTGCAAAGTATGCAAACGTCGAATGCAAAAAAGGTTCAAATGTGCAATGAGCGAATGCACAGAGACATTCGCTCATTGCAGATTCGCCATTTTGGGGCGGATTGCACTATAGTGGAGATCGGAAAATGGTCCCTTTCCCCACTGTAGTGCGATCTCTGAGTTAGTATAGTAAAGTAGGGGTATGTGTGGGGCTGTACCCCTCCACATGGGGGTGCAGGGGGGCTTGCCCCCCTGCATTACACTTCATTACATGTCTTATTCGACATTTATGTTTGAAAATCAGTGAATCAGCTTTTCGATTTTTGATTTTTGAACCTTGAAAACTGTCACTGTTTTGGTTTTCATGGTTACAATTCACTTATATGAGCAATCGCACGAGTGTGTTTCGCATATGTAAAAGTAAACCAAATATTATTAGCTATTGTAATGTACAGAATGAATTATGATTAAGACTTACTAATAGAGGAACTTCAGCTGTTTGGATTGTATAACTGCATTCTTATACAGGATGGGAAGTTTTGGCTTTCTGACATTATGCCATAGTCAGCAGAAGAATAGAATCTTACTCTTGCAGGTTGTTTCTGCTATGAACATCTGTAATACTGTCACCATCCAAACTGGAACACTTTTGTGAAGCACTATACCACCGATAAATGCAATTTTTTTTTTTTGTGTAATATCTCATTCAACTTTTAAAATATATTAAAGTCCATAGAAGATGCATCACTTTGTAATAGGCATTGTAATTAAAAATAAACTTTCTGGCCTTCTTAGTGGCAATAATTTTGTGTAAGCACATCTTCAGAGAGCTGTGCTATCCTTTTGCTCCTCTTCTAAAACAGAATAGTCGTCTAAGTATATCTTCTATCTGGAGACATAAAATTAAATTAGTATATACATAAATAAATAAAATGGCAGAATATTCATTGTTTTATGTTTAAGGCATTGGGGTAAAAGCAGGCCATCAGTAAATGAATTGTCAGAAGGTTGTAATTTCAAATATGAATGATAACTGAAATATTTTAAATTCCTAATAATCTCTGATTAACCGACTGCCTCAAAATTCAAAAGCATCCCATCATAATTCATCTGTATCTTGGCTGCTAGTGAGCGATTCCATGCTGATCGCCAGTGCAAGACTTAGAATAAAAGGTTGTACTATGCTCAGGTATGTAATTATATAAAAGGAATCCTATTACTTAGCTGATTCCTGGGTGGTCTTACATTAGCTGGGATTTATAGATGGAAGCTGCTTGAATGCTCAGCATTAATACTGTTCAGTTCACTGCATGTGGTAGTTTACAGCTAAGAAGACATCCATTACCCACTGTTTTAGAAATCCTCCACCCTTCATGTGCCTACTGATTAATACTTTGCTAAGTGCTATTTATCTGCACATCCAAGTCATTTTTTAAGAAGGATAATGGGTAAAATTTGGAAAAGTTACATAATTTTATGAAAAATCTGTTGAAAGGACATTGTTGCACTTTTTATCTGCTGCATCGGGTATTGCATAAGGATTACCAGAAATACATGCAGTAATGGTGGTACCAAGGTAGTCTTAACTGACTGTAGGCTGTCTACTAACACTAAAGAGAATACCTTCCAGCTACTGACTATGGAAATGACTTTAACATAAAACACAACTGGATCCCAAATCGATGTATTTGTACATTGCCAGTACTTATACCCACAATTATAAGGCTTCCTTTAATTGTAAGTTAAGGCATACATGTTACTCTATATGCCAAGGCCTCAAAACCCATACTCACACACCGGATATTTGAATGGTCACCTGTTACCCTAAAAGGAAACAAATTCTTTCAAATGGTTCCCAAAATTCCCAAAAGTAACCAATATCCTCTTGGGATCATTCACATAAATAAGAACATCATACACAACTATGGTTAGTATGTGTATCTGTTCTGCACTTCTCCCGTACATCAATCATCTGTGTTAGCAGCTCCCTCCAGAGCTTAAATGAATGATGAGAAAAGGGAAGTCCTATCCTGGTGAGTGGTGACATGAACCCCCCCCCCCCCACTACCTTGACAGTGCCCATACTCTGTTAATAGGAGGAACAATACAGATAGACAGGTAAAACAATGAGGGAGAGAAACTAGAGACAGAGAGATAGAGACAGAGAGAGCAGTACAGTAATGGAGGGCTCCTACAGCCCAGACTGACCTATATGGATCCACATGAAAGCCCAGTTCAAATTGTCACACATGTTATCGGCCTCCAGGCTGAAGAGTACAGAGGATTCCTGATACTTCCTGTGGTGGGTCTTGGTGCTGCTGACTTGTTTTTTGTGTTTGAGTACAGAGGTGACACCAGTATTACTGACCATAATGACTATAATGACCAACCATCGGTTGGTTAGCTGATGAGTCCACTCTGATCTTCCCATAAGAATGCCAAGGCCACAACCAATCTGGCTACCAACACCACTGCAAAGTACTTACAGTTTGCATTTAATGAAATGGATGGTACATGGAAACTGTACTCTGTTCTTTCATAGCTTGGTATAAAAAACATAATAAAATACAAAAACACTTGTGAAGCAGTGTGTCCAGTGCAAAATAAGCAATTTATTAAAAGGTCAGCAAAAAAACTTAACGCTTTAACTGAATCACTTTCTACTGTTGATAAAGCAAAGAAAAAGCATTATGATATTATGACCAGTATAGATGAAAAGTGCTCAAACATAATAAAAAAGAAATCCAAGAAATTAGAAAGGGGCAATACAGAATACAGAAAGGAGAGCATACCCCAAACCAAAAAAAGGCACTTTCTTTTGAAGAGAGGTGTACTAGATAAGAACCAATGTTAGAGAGATAAGTGGTTAATGGGGAAGGGGGGTTTGAACAGAATAATTCTAGAAATGATAGGTCAATGCATTTGGATGACCCTTTAGAATATCCCCACCCCCCCGAGGAGTTCCGAATAGATTCGGAACCATTCTTCCCCCAGTTATTGCTATCAGCCCATCAGGAGGAGGGGAGAAATTAGTAACAGGTGAACATCAAATATTTAAGAAGGGGTTAAATATGTGAGAGGCAGCTACAATATTTATAATTATAGCTCAGAGGAGGTCACTGATGTTTATTTTACATTGTTTTCTAAGGGGTTTACTTTTGTCTCTAAAAGGAAGGGTGACATCAGTAAAGTATTGATAGATTTAAAGCTTTTTTTTTTGAGGAAAAAGAATTTTGAAATATTGTTTGCTGAGAACGAACACCCTAAAACAGAGGGTGGTGAGTTATATAAGAAAAACACCTATAAACCTCCTTTACATCTACAATTAAAGAACCTGGGAATAGTTTTGGAGCATCACCTAAGGAAAGGGCGTACTGAAAATAACGTTAAGTCTAATTTGAATGTGTAAGAGAAAAATTTACTAAGCTATATTCAAGGAAACAGTAACCTTAGGGTGATGAAGCCAGACAAGGGGCTGGGGAGGTGCTTATGGCTAGTATTATTTATACTGGTAAAATGATGGAAATTCTCACTGGCGCTCATAAGTACACTATAGTATCCAAGAATGAAATTAATTTAGCCTATCATAAGATTGACTTTGTTCTTAGAGAGTTACACCATGACGACTTGTTAAATAAAAAAAGCTTATGACTACTTACATAATGCTGGCCTATTATTCCAACCTTGTTTGGTATTCTGAAGGTACACTAGGATTTGGAAAATCCCCCAGGCCAATGCTTGCGGCAAATGGGTCCAAGATACACCCCCTTGAAAAATTGTGAGATTTATGATAAAAAATTGTAGGGTGGAAATGAAAATATTTTAAAGGACTCATGGCACCTATTAAAGAGCCTTAAAAGTGAGGTTTATAGAAATGAGATTATTTTTGTAACCACAGATGTGGTGGACTTATTCACCCGTATAGCCCATAATGAGATATAGTTTGACTAAAGAAGAGTTACGGGAAAGGAAGTTTATGTCAGAGAATGATATTCAGGTTTGTGTAGACCTTATGAATTTAGTGTTAAAAAATAATTTTCTCCATTTTGAAGGAGAATTTTACCAACAGTGGTCCGGAGTAACTATGGGGGCTAATTGTGCCCCCACTTTTGCAAATTTAATACTTTATGTATGGGAAAATAAATATAGTTATAATTCAAATTTACTGGATGTTGGACTTTAAATAAGAGATTCTTGGATGACATGGGTAGATGCCAAAGAAAAGTTAATGGAATGTATTTTATATATTAATGGAACTACCCACTTTCTAAGATTTACCCACAAAATAAATGAAGAAGTTATGAATTATTTGGATGAGTTTTTTATATTATAACCGTTTGTATACAATAAACCTGAGTTTTTTATATTATACCGTTTGTATACAATAAACCTGAGTTTTTTATATTATAACCGTTTGTATACAATAAACCTGAGTTTTTTATATTATAACCGTTTGTATACAATAAACCTGAGTTTTTTATATTATAACCGTTTGTATACAATAAACCTGAGTTCTTTATATTATACCGTTTATATACAATAAACCTGAGTTTTTTATATTATAACCGTTTGTATACAATAAACCTGAGGTTTTTATATTATAACCGTTTGTATACAATAAACCTGAGTTTTTATATTATACCGTTTGTATACAATAAACCTGAGTTTTTTTATATTATACCATTTGTATACAATAAACCTGAGTTTTTTATATTATAACCGTTTGTATACAATAAACCTGAGTATTTTATATTATAACCTTTTGTATACAATAAACCTGAGTTTTTTATATTATAACCGTTTGCATACAATAAACCTGAGTTTTTTTATATCATAACCGTTTGTATACAATAAACCTGAGTTTTTTATATTATACCAGCACTGGTTTTTTGCTTGAATTGACACCTGCTGCTGCTTTTCGCTGCTGTTCTTAATGGACTGGTTTTTGCTGCTGTTCTTGGCTACTGCTTGCGTGGCATGGTAACTCCGTGGAATAGTTGCTAATTTAGTTATTTTTATATTTATTACCACAGAGTTTTTACCCCCTGGTGTGCTGGTTACTTTGTTACTTTTTATAATTATTTGGATGTGTCTATTACTAAAGTTGTTAAGGGCAAGAGGTTTAAGTCTAAGATTTATAGGAAGAATACTTTCTCTAACTCTTACTTATATTATACAAGTGACCGTCCTTTTAAGGAAAAAAAGGAACATAGTAAAAGGACAATATGTCTGTGTAAGTAGAATATCGGATGATGATGATTTTGTCCAGGAAACTAGGCATTTGAAGAGTATGTTTCTTGAAAGGAAATACCCAGAAAAACTAATAGATCAGGTACAGCAAGAAGATACAGTGGGTAGAAAAGATAAATATTGGCCTATACTAGGTTTGGATGAAGCTGGTGAAAATGTTAGTAAGGATAAAAATAATGCAAACTAGGAGCCATAATTGAAACTCCTAACGATGTGGACATCCTACAAAAGGGCTTCACTGAGACAGATGCCTGGTGTCAAAGCTATGGCCTCAAGCTCAATGCCAAAAAGTGCATTGTCATCCCCTTTGGTAAAAACCCTGTACCCATGAGCTACCACATAGGTGGTAGTCTACTTAACACCGAAAGTGTGATAAGAGATCTTGGGACACAGGTGGACAGTAGTCTCTCCTTTGATAATCATATCGCCACAGTAGTCAGGAAATCCTTCTATGTGGCACACCTCATCACAAAAGGTTTCTCATCCAGGAAAAAAGAGGTCATTGTTCCCCTCTACTCATCACTCATTGGACCCATTATAGAGTACAACGCCCCTTTTGGTATGTACCTCACAAGACATCTACAACAACCGGAAAGGCCGCCGAAATACTGCACAAAGAGGATTACCGCCTCAAATGAATGCCCTACACAGACCGTTTAAAAAGACTCCAGCTTTACTCCGTTGCATATCGCCTATTCAGAGGCGATCTCTGCCTAACATACAAAGCTATGTCAAACCCAGATCTGTTGGACATGCTCCACTTAAAGAAATCCCAATCCCTCTGAGCTACATGCTCTAGGGACCTAAACCTTGTCACCACAATAAACAGAACATGCTGGAGGGATAGATTCCTGTCCCAGAGACTTCCCATACTCTGGAACAAACTACCTCTCTATATCAAACAAAGCTCCTCATTAGCACTCTACAAGAAAAATCTTGATGATTGGATGGGAAAGAGGAAATTCACCCCACCGGGGATCACCTCTGTGGCTTAGCTCGACAGGGGCATAGGAAAATAATTTTCTTGGGTGGCGAAAGCCAGGGTACCTTTTTGGCTAGGCTTATATAGGCCCTAGGGCCAATAGCCTAGTACCTACATATGAACCTATGAGAAGGAAGTTGGTATGGATGGTGCCTTTGTCATAGATTATAATGGGGATGCCAAAGTAATTTCTAAGATCATTAGGGAAGAATGGAAGAAATTTTCTCAGTTTTCTGATTTAGATGTGCTTTTCAATAATCCCTTCAATATAACTAATAGGAGGGTCCAGAATATAAAGAATGTGGTAAAATGTAAGGTTAAAGATTCAAATATTCAAAGAAAATTTGTTGTAATTTACGAAACACAAATGCTATCTAAATTAAATTTTGAGTGTCAGCTCCTTTACAGGAGAAAACAAACACAAAAAGACAGACATGATAGGTATTAAAGAACAAACAATAATTATAGTATAAAACTAAATATCTAAGTAGCTGTCGTACCTGCTTGTACTCTATTTATTACACTGGACAACACTGACTACTAGATAATTACCAAATGAAAAGAAAAGTACAGTATACATAGAGGTGAGCTTGGGTGATATTGCACATAAGGAAGTGACTGGAATTGCACTTAAATAAGAATATATTAATTTTAGCATGCAATAAATAAATAGAATTACTGTATGAAAAAAAAAAGAATGAGACCATAACAATCTATTATAGTTTTGATACATCCAGATTTAAATCTGCATTAAAGAGTCTTATTGCAGTTGGATAAAACCTGCCCATGAACCTGGGGGTCCTGCAGCGGATACGCCATAACCTTCTACCAGATACACGTTTGGTGAACCAACCATACGCTGGATGAGAAGTGTCACTCAGTATTTTGCAGGACCACTTTTTACATCTCATTTCAAAGAGCTCCTGTAAGGTAGGAAGACTAGTGCCCACAATCTTTTCTGCTGTTCGTGTTATTCTTTGCAGCTTCTTCCTTTCAGCCATTGTACTGTTACCAAACCGTACAGTGCAGTTTCTGGTGATAATGCTCTCTATGGTTCCTCTATAGAAGGTAATTAGAGCATTCATTGAGAGCTTTGCTTTTCTCAGCCTTCTTAGGAAATGTAGACACTGGTGGGCTTTTTTAATTAGCTGGCCTGTGTTTGTACTCCAAGAAAGATCCTCTAATATATGTACCCCCAGGAAATTTATAGTTTGGACTCTCTCCACTTCTTCACCATTGATCTTGATGGGCAGGTGCACAGCAGAGCTATTTCTGAAGTCAATAATAATTTCTTTTGTTTTAATGGTGTTCAGGTCCAAATTGTTGTTGTTGCACCATTCAGTCAGGGAGTTGACCTCATTCCTATACCCACTCTCATCATCATCACTTATGAGTCCTAGCACTGTGGTGTCATCTACAAATTTGATGATGTGGTTGTTGCTAGATATTGTTGAGCAGTCGTGGGTAAGGACTGTGAACAGTAGAGGACTCAGCATACAGCCCTGGGGTACTCCAATGTTGACTGTAATACTCCCTAAAGTGTTGTTACCAGCACAGGTCCTTTGTGGTCTTCCAGTCAGGAAACTGAGGATCCAGTTGCACTGCCCTTTATTTATGCCAAGGTTGATTAGCTTTTCTATAAGTTGCATTGGAATCACTGTATTGAATGCCGAGCTGTAATCTATGAACAACAGCCTGACATTGTTGTTCTTCTCTTCAAGATGCTCCAATGTGAGGTGAAGTCCCACCACAATGAAGTTAAAATTAAGGGCAATAAAAGGATGGGTACCTTTAAATGTGGTACATGTGCCCAGTGTGCCTATATTGCCCAAAAAAAGTGTTTTTATGACAAGTAGGAACAAAGTTATTAAAGGAACTTCCTTTTCTAATTGCAAATGTCAGGGGTTAGTGTATCTGGTTACTTGTGTATGCTGTAATGCATCCTATCCTGGTAAAACAAAAAAAAACCTTATGGAGAAGAATACACAAACATTACTATGATATAAAAACTAAGGATGAGAAAAATAATTTATATAAGCATTTGAAAGGTTGTCTCAATGCAAATATAAGTTTTCTGAGATAGAAGTAGTTCCTTTTGATTTTAAGGGGGGGGGTTCTTGGGAGAACAAAACTGAGTATCGTGAATTGTACTGGCAATTAATCCTGGAAGCTAACAGATGCCCAGGACTTAATGAGAATTTAAGTATAAGTTCAGTGTTAAAAATGAGAGTGGCTAGATTGTGAATTATTTGGTATAGGATAAGATTTCTGTACTTTATTTTTTCAATTTATGTCTATCTGCATTTTTATACTTTGGCCACCAGATGGCAGTAAAAAGGTTAATATTTTGTAAAGTTTTAACTTTTTAATTTACTTATATAACATTTTTTATATGTGAAATTTTTACATGTATCAATTTTTAACATTAAAAATGTACAAGTTTTTCATTTCATATACAGGATGCAGAATTGATTTATTTATTGCATCTTTTATGCAGAAGTACTGTGATTATTTTTTATATCTGTAACTTCTTTTAATGAGTGTTTGACTATTATTGGATGGCGTATAACTGATAGGTGGAGTTTTTTGATATATAAAGGCAACAATTTTATGTGGAATTTTACCTGAATAAGTATTGAAATGAAAATAGGGTGATTCAGTTAAAGGGTTATGTTTTTTGCTGGCCTTTTAATAAATTGCTTATTTTGCAATGGACACACTGATTCACAAATGTTTTTGTATTTTACTGGTTTCCCTTTTGGGTTTGCACTTATTTCTTGTTTTTGTGATAAAAAATATTAATAATGGAGTTTACATGGCCACCCACCTGATCATGCTGCCTTACCATGTCAGCATCTAAAAATCTGTCTGACAATTCAGCTCAGAATGTTAAGACTGTAAGATGATAAATAAGCTTTGTCTTGTAGTTCTGGGTATGACTCCCTCAACTGTAACTTGCAAACTGTGTGAGTCTGAGTAAGTTGCTTGGCCAGTGAATGCTTCAAGGTCACTTGTGAAGAAAAACACACGTGTCTTATGGGATTAATTCATTAAAGGTTATCAGATAAAAACTTGGACAAAGTTATCCTTATTTTTTTTTCTGCATAATTAGGGTATGTAGCTGGTGTCTCTGATCTTCAGCTAGCTCAGGTAATTAATATATGTTAAGATTTAAGCATACCAAACAGGCTCTCATGAGGACATGTTGGTGCACTGTGATAAAAAGCCTTCAGAAGCACTAAAGCTGTTTCCATTGAGCTAATTCTGATTAGCCAGAGCCTTTAAAGCAATAGGCCCAGACCCATAAGCCAGATGCTCCATGCTGTGGAAGTCTGCATACTTGTTTGAGCTTATCCTGAACATTGTGCAGTCTTGGACATCTGTCAACCATCTATTTAGTTGACCAAATTCGGTCAAGTAAACAGATGTCAACCAACTATAGAGTTGACAATATTAAGTTGACTCCTATATATATATATATATATATATATATATATATATATATATATATATATATATATATATATATATATATATATAGATATATATACACAAACACACACATATACATATATATATATATATATATATATGTTAAATAAATTTGTTAGAATCGGACTGTAAAAATCATTGAGTTATTCAAAAACAATGTCAATCAATAACAAACAATAATGCAGGAGAACTCAAGTATCTTAAAGCTCTAATGTACATTAGGAGGCAAAAAACCATACACAAAGTTGTATAGAATTTTGACTAGTTTATTCGTACAGTGTTTGCCATTTTATAACATTTACAATCAGCTTTTGCCCACCTCACTGACGTGGTCAGTGACAGGGTCTTTACATCATAGTAACTTAGTAAAAAGTGCTGACATTGTGTTTTCAAAGAAGTCTTTTTCCCATGAGAATGTTACAGCCTTGCAAACACCTGGTCAGTCACGATGACCTCCTGAGGATGTAGCCAATTCAAGGTTCTCTGATTAGTTCGAATACAATAGATGTATGTCTTCTTTAATGCCTCTCTTTGTCTTCCTAGTTCCCAGCTGCGCACTATCAGAGATAGTGCACAAGGCTACTCTCCTGGTGGAGGCAGGAAAGAGGACACTCATGCGAACAGATTTATTATTTTCTAACTTTGCAAAATAATCTTTTACTTGAAAGACATGAGCCAGGCTGTGTTTGCAAGCTGCCAAGGTCAAATTTCTGATTACACTGCAGCTTGTGCTTCAAGCAATAATATGCAGGTTTATTTCTACTATTATTCTAGTAAGACAGAATTAAATGCATTATATACTACTTTCCAAACTTTGTTCTCTTTTATGGATTTAAGTACATTTATTTCTAACTAAAGCACACATTTCTCTATATATTTGATCACACAACTTATATATGTTTGAATGTTTAAATACACATCTTCCTAAGCAGCACACATTGTAAATATATTTTTCTAGGCAGCATGTATGTAAATATATTTTCTAAGCAGCATGTATAGATTTTTCTAACATTCTCCCTCCTGTTAATGCATTTAATGCTATTTGAAACATAAACAGTATTATTTCATTTCTTAGCCTTTTCCTTTCAAGGACTCTCAGCTAAGTAAGTCATTTGTTTTATATTTCAGATAGACTTTCACTTGGTATCAACAAATTCAATTCCATATCTTGGTACATAGTTTCAGTCACTGATACATCAACTAAGTCTTTAACTAATTTTTTCACACAGGGTATCCCAGCAGACACATGCTCCAATTATGAGCAGTACCACACAAATTGCAATCAGAATGTTCAATAGGATGGAACCCCACCCCCCCAAACAGATTCTGGAAAAAGTCCGTCAGTGGGTTTGGGCCTGGTTTAGTCATTGCTGATACTTGCTGAATTACCTCTAGGTGGTCATTGATTTCATGTTGGTTGTCTGGAATGTACGCACAGCATTTTTCTTCGTGTACCACCTCTTGCTGCTAGGGTGAAGTAAAGAGCCATTCGATTTTGTAGCACAACAGTTTTATTGCATTCAGTTCATTAGTCACCAATTCTAGGGTGGAAAAAGTTGCATTGCTCATGACTTTTGACAGCTTCCTCAGCTCCCAGATCGATTTGACTGCTCCATAGGCTGGTGGCATTCCTGCCCTGGATATAACACTGTTGCCCAAGTTTATATGAGTCAATTTACTTTTGTCTTTTACTGAATTATGGCCTTTTCAACCAGCTTCGATTTTACCAACTGGATTCACAGGGTTTTTCTCACTGGACCTTCAGATTCTCGAGCTGTTTTCCTTACGTTTCGTATTTTACCCAAAGGTAATTCTGCAGTATGTCTTATTGCTGAAACCAGATAACCCAAAAACCAACTGCCGGACCAATTCTCAGGTAACCATTTATATGCCTTTTTCCCACAAATAAAATCATTACTTTGGTACTGATACGTGTTATCCCTGCATGAAACATTTTTCTATTCTTAATAGACAATTGCTTAGTTAAGACTGGATTGTCACATACTGCATTTAATGTAGTTTTCATGGAACTCAGATATGAATCATGGTTAGTATTACAAACAGTACCCCACTTTTGACTTTAATGTAACATTTATAAGACATTGTTATATTACCATTACTCCAGCCCACCTGGAGGGTATTACTTTTGTAGAGACATACAACTCCTTTTTGTGTGAACAGGTAAAAATAAAGCAATTTTGTCCTGTGATCTCACAGTTTCTGTATAAAAAAACTTTCCAAAGTCTTATTTTATCCCCAGAGGGACAGAGGACGTTAAAGTCTATTATATTTTGTTGGTATAGCTGTACAAACTCAGCAATTTGAAATGTGCATAGTTTCTGTATACACTTGCTTCATGGCCAGGTACGTGTTAAAATTTGGATGCCAGTCTATAAACAGTTCATCACGTCTTCTCACTTTCACTTGTGTGGTTGAGTGCAGGAAAAACCACAATAAGAGAAAAATTGTCACACTTATAGTTAACAAATACACAGTTAAAATAATTATGCAATAGTTCTTGGGTTGCTCTGCTTTTTGTTTTCTTTACTCTTGGCCATTTTGCCCTTGTGTATCAGTCACAAAGTTTTTATTCAGCTGAAAGTTCTTTTGTCTGAAAAGAGTTAAACTGCAAAACAGATTTATTTATAACAGTTTCTTTATTTAATTAGCTAGTGAACTGTCAGCCTCCAGCCCTGCAGGCATGAGAGCTTTTACTGAGGCACATAATATGCCCTTCCAAATACTACTTTAAAGGGGATTAAACCCTTTACATTTGTTACTGTTTTCATGCTCAGCAATGCTAGAGGTAAACAGCAAATCCAATTCTTCTGAGTCTCACTCATTAACTTTCTTAACTTGTTTTTTAAAATCCCATTGTACCTCTCCACCAGTCCTGCTGACTGTGGGTGGTAAGCACAGTGATTCCTTAAGGAAATCCCAAAAAATCTCCCAAGTTGTTGAATTGTCTGATTGACAAAATGTGTCCCATTGCCACTATAGATTCTTTCCGGTATGCCAAATCTAGGAATTATTTCCTTTACTAGGGCCTTTGCCACTGTTGCTGCATTTGGATTCCTGGTTGGAAAAGCTTCTACCCATTTTGAAAACATATCTATGATCACTAAACAGTATTTCTTTTCTTCACATTTATTCAACTCTATGAAGTCCATACAAATAGTATGGAATGGATATGGTGGTGTAGGAAACTCCCTTGCTTGTTTTAAATGCTCCTTGTGCATGGTGCTTGTTACAAGTATGACAAGCTGCACAAAATTTTATTGTATAATTTATGTATCCATATGTTTGGAATATTTTATTTACTAACTGTACCACCCTGTTGAGACATGGCTCTGCCCATGGCTCAACAAAGCTGCATCTCTAAATAAATTAGACGGTAATATTGTTTTTCCTTTGGAAATGTACAGTCCATTCTTAAAAATTGCACCTTGTTTTACCCAGTTTTGTTTTTCTGCTGTTGTAGTAAGCATTTGCATTGTTTTTAACATGTCTAAATCTAAAATCTCAAAGGGCTGTAATTTTTCATTAAAAAAAATAAAGTTTCTGAGTCTGAGGCTGCTTGCTTTGCAGCTGCATCAGCTCGTGCATTACCTTTGAAATCTTATCCTGTTGTTTTGTATGAGCTACACATTTACAAATAGCTACTTTGGTAGGCAACTGAATAGATTCTAATAGCTCCAAAATAAATTGCGCATGATTAATAGGTTTTTCATTGGATGTAATTATCCCTCTATTTTCTTTATTATTGTGCAAACACATGCACTGTAGAAAAAGCATACTGATTATCAGTATATATGTTTACTTTTTTTGCCTTTTACTAAAATACATGCTCCTGTCAAAATTACCAGTTCTGCTGCTTGAGCATACAAGTTGTGTGGCAAAGTTTGTGATTTTAAATTTTTAGTGTCTGTAACTACTGCATACCCCACCAGATTTTTTCCTGTAGGACCCCTTCTGCATGAGCCATTTACGTAATATGTCACCTCAGCATTATCCAAGGGCATATTTGTAAGATCTTGTCTAGGTAAAGCTAACTGTTTATATGAGGTTGACTCAGCAGTATGGTCATACATGAAAGATGTCTAGCAGGAGAAAGGTATGCAACTTTTTCTTGTGGCAGAATTATTGCAACTGCATGAGGCATTCTTAATGTGAGAGGGTGGAATAACACCATTGAGGCTGAAGCCTGTACTGCCATTGCTGCTGCAACTACTGCTTGTACACAGTGAGGCAAAGATTGCACCACTGGGTCTAACTGTGATGAATAGTAAGCTATGGGGCATTGCTTATCCCCATGTTGTTGCTTTAATACTGATGTCATGTACCATTGCTTACAATCTATGGTCTAAAAAACGTTTGTGATAACTTGGAAGTCTTAAAACTAATGAAGAAGCTATTAACTGCTTCAACCTGCAGAAAGCCATTTCTGCTTTTGTTTTCCATTGTGAAATAATTTGGTACCCAGTTCCAACAAAAATTAGTTGTACCTAGGAAAGACATTATTTCTTTTTAGTTGTTGGTTTGGGTGCTTGCAAAATTGCTGTTTTTTCCTCTTTTCTCTTTCCCACTATCTAGTATTTTACCTTTATTGAATATTACATATCCCAGGTATCTAACCTGTGTTTTTTTTCCCAAAGTTGTAACTTACTTTTGTTTACTTTGTGTCCTTGTATTACTAAAAATTTTAACAATGCTACTGTATTCACCCTGCACTGCTGCTGGGTGTTGTTAGCAAGATGTCATTTACATAAAGTAAAATTTGACTACTTTTTGGTGGGGTAGACCCTGCCAGATTGCTAGCCATTTTTTGTGCAAATATTATTGGGCTCTCACAATATCCCTGTGGTAGTCGAGTATATGTATACCTTTTACCCTGAAATGTGAATGCAAACCAATATTGACTATTAGGATGTATAGGTATTGAAAAGAAAGCATTGCTTATATCTACCACAGTAAAATACTTCTGTTGTGGCTTTAAATCATTTAACAAGGTATGTGGGTCTGGCACCGTGGGTGCTTTAGGTATTACTGCATTATTTACAGCTTATAAATCTTGTACCATCTGCCATTCCCCGTTTGCTTTTTTTAACAGGAAATAGGGTGTATCACATGGTGAATCAGGAGATTCTACCAGTACTCCTTTTTGAGTAATGCTGCTTATTATAGGCTTAATTTTTACTTTTGCATTCTTTTCCAAAATGTATTGTTTTTTCTGTGGTTTAAAAGCTGACTTTGGGGTAATTGTAACTGGTCCTGCTACTTGAATAAGCCCTACATTTAACTTGCCTGTTGACCACAGAGTTGTTGGAATTTTACACAAGGCCTTTTCTTTTCTTTTAATAAAAATGCTAATCAGCTGTCCTTACTAGATTGCAAGTGTACAGCTGTATGTGTCTGTGTCAACCAATTCAGTTTTGTTTTATATCCCTTGTTCTGACATTTTTAAATCAGTCTGTTTTCCCATTTTGTTACCTTTTTTCTAAGTCTGCCCATTTAAAACTTTTGTTTTTGTCAAGCTGACATGTGGCAGTCTATTGGACTTATACAATCTCATGAACTCCTGAGGTAATGAACAGCTTACTACACTGTTTCCCTCAGTATCCCAGCATAAAGTTTGTAATATTAATTTGTCAGCAGGATTTTTACTTATATTTTTATTAGGTCCTGGTGTGCTACAGTAGTATGGAGTACAATGTAACAAGTGCTGCTGATCAGTGTCAAGGGAGGGTACCTTACTGATGGCTACGTTTATCAGTTCTTTGGTTACTGCCCTGGACCAATCATAACTAGGTCCTGGCTGTACCAATAATAGGCTTCACTCTCTGATCACACCACAAGAGCATTCATTTGTCTTTGTGCTTCCATACCCTGCATGGTAGGAACTACTGCTATGCCAAATATCTGCACAAGGTCTTTTCCCAGTAAGTTTACTGGATATTTTTGCAGAAACTACAATTTTACTTTTCTGAGTCATACCTGAAACAGGGTCAGTTATTGCTATATTATGGGAAAGTGGTTCCCTGTATAGCTGTCCATTTGCTGTTTTTACTAATATATAATCAGGTGATTTAGAATGTTTTGGTAACTTGGAGGGTGTATCAAAGTCCGTGCGCTCCTGAGTCACACAGGAATTTGACCTTTCTTCCCTCCACCAGAAGTGTTACTTCTGGTTTTGTATTTGCTAGGTAGAGCTCCGGGCTCAACAATGCTAAATCTAAAATTTTATTTTGATTTTTATTCTCTACATCTGTTTGTACTTCCTCTATTCGCTCTACTACATTCACACTTTCTTTTTGTTTATTAACCTTTCCTGATGATTTTTGGTTATTATTACTATCATATAGTCAGTCCACATCTCCTTTTCTTCTGTTATTGCTTTCTTATTTTGTTTATAGTCCCTAGCTAGATGCCCTTTTTACCTGACTGTAATACAAATACTTCAGCTCCGTCTTCAGCAGTGAAGACTTGTGCCTTTTTCTTTTTACTATTAAGGTGTCTTTCAGTACGTCTAGCATACTCAAGTAAGGCTTGCAGCCTGCTTGTTCAGTGATTTATCATATGCCTTGTAATAAAACTACTAACAGAGGCAATGCAACCTTTTAAAAATGTATATATATATATTTTTTTTTTAATTGTTATTTTAAGCATTTTAATAATCTAGCATAATATCCATCTACTGTCTCATTTCCCTGTTGTATGCATTAATTAATGCAAGTCCAGTCTGCTCTAAGTTTTCATTTTTCAGAGATTCTGTCTGTTAGACCTTTCACTCTGTTGTCTAAAAATGTTTCAGAATTTTTTAAGCTTCTGTTTTTCTTTTGCCTGATGCCCTGCATCAGATTAAAGCTTGTTTAAGGAGTTTAACTAGTGAAAGTTTATCTAGTTTACTATCAAATTTATAGTTGTTAACACATTTTGCAAAATATCTCACATTATTTGCTTACTGTAATTGCATATGCTTCACATTATCCGTTAGGTGGATCTCGTGATCTCTTAGTGCACTGATTTCCCATGTCTTAAAAGACTGTTACGTAACCCTTCTCTTGTACCACGTGGTATCTTATTTCCCCATATCCACAGTAGTGTCTAGAATGACTGTTTACTTTGCTTTGTTATTCCCTGATCTATGACTCAAGATACAATACTTGACTCTCTCTCCCTGCTATCACAAACCTTAGCAATAGCACAGTGTAACCTGGTCCCTGATCTAAAACAAAGACAAAGAGGGAAATTCTTCTTACCTGAGCCTCCTGCTCTTATTGTTTCTCCTTGGGGCCCAGTCTTCCGCTTTTCAGCCACAGATCAGAAAGTGGACAGCCTCTTTACACACAACAATTCAGTCGGAGGTCTTTTCACTTTAAGAAGAACCATTCTTTTCGGCAGCTTCTCCTGCGCAGATTTATTAGCACTTATGCACTCTGTGACCTGCAGCTTACCAAGGGAATTCCAGCTCGAAGGACCAAAATGTTAAATAAATTTGTTAGAATCGGACTGTAAAAATCATTGAGTTATTCAAAAACAATGTCAATCAATAACAAACAATAATGCAGGAGAACTCAAGTATCTTAAAGCTCTAATGTACATTAGGAGGCAAAAAACCATACACAAAGTTGTATAGAATTTTGACTAGTTTATTCGTACAGTGTTTGCCATTTTATAACATTTACAATCAGCTTTTGCCCACCTCACTGACGTGGTCAGTGACAGGGTCTTTACATCATAGTAACTTAGTAAAAG
>NC_056744.1:1037584627-1037652127 GCF_019279795.1 Protopterus annectens | reverse complement strand
GGATGAGTACTGTAGAGGAGGGGCAGCTGGGGGAACTATGGGTATGCAATTATGGGCCTAGGAATGCAGGTGTTGGCTGGCGCAGTTGTATTAGGACTGCCCCGGGGATGTAAGCAATATTCCGAAATGGGCATAGCTTACGCCCATACCTCTCAACCCCTAAGTGCAAATCCACTGGACAGGACATAAACCATTGGGGGAACAAATAGGGACCATACTCTCAAATGTCCCTGATTTCCAGGGACGTCCCTGATTTTGACTCAAATTCTAACTCTGTCCCACTTAATCCCTCCTAAAACTAGTGACTTTTGGAGGAAAGGTGGTGAATTACACGTAATGAATAATGACAACAATTAAGAGTTATAAACTTCATTTACCTCAGAAAATGTGTATTAATTTATATGTTCTGATTTTGTCAATGTGTCAAGTTAATAGCACTAATATTTTAAATGTGTCCCTGATTGTCCCTGATGTTGTCATGACTTGTCCCTGATTCAGTTGATATTTGTCCTCAGTCGTTTGAGAGGTCTGATAGGAACAGAAAGCACATATTCCACTTACAACCTTAGAAAAATGATAGAATAATAGGTATGCAGTAGCATGACTTGGCTGAAGGATGTGGGTTCCAAAACCCAATTACTTGTTTGTATTCAATTGTGTCAGTTCCCATGTATTAGCCAGACAGGTGCAGACTGTATGAGGAACACACCAATAGCATGAATCAAACTCTGGACAGGCCGTGGATTCCGTACAGTCGAACGGCATGCTTACGCCTAATGGGCAGCCATTCCCGATACTGTAGGCATGTAATCCGATGTAATAGGCATCACAAGGTAATATCATAGTCCTCACTCCCACCCGGGGTGTGAGTGTCAGATGCAAACACCAAATGCAGTGCATTTGCAAGTGCAAGAGCAAGCGGGTGTAAGCCTGTTTGGCTGCCGGTATGCGAGTATCACACTGGTGAAGGAATGTAGAGGCTAACTGAATGTAAGAAACTGTAACTGGAGGTTAGCATTACTTAGCTCCATGCAAACCCACGCACACCCACTCACAACTGCTTTAAAGTGCCTTAATCACTCCGTATCCAACGGCCTTGTTTTGCCCAGTAACAAAATAAACGTCCTCTGCAAGGCTCGAAATCAGGACCCTGCACACCACAGCCAATGTGATTTACTACTAAGCCATGGTAAATATACAGACATCGGATGTTATCACAAACATATCATCCAGCACAGTCATTCAACAGTATAGGAAATGTATTCCATCATGTACATGTATGTGTGTGTGTTTATGTCCAGATATAGATACATACATATATAAAGATATATCAGGAACATCCCATATGACAACAAAGCATTACAAAGGAATGAAAAGGGAAACACCAGCAATGTCTGTATTATGTAGTGGTGGTGTCCTATGTAATATCAAGACTCCCTCCGACAGACATGTGTCATTAATACACACAAACATTTGTAGAATGGCCAAATACATCACTCTGCGCATTTTATTTACATTAACACAACAATTCCTGTCCAATCATTATGTGAGAACAGTACTCTTGCAAGGTGCTGTGTGCAACATCATCATTATGAAAAAGGTAAATGGGATAAATATAGAGGGACCGGTAGTGTTGTGTGTACAATGGGGTCGTCTGCATCACATGTACCTGGAACCTTTAGGACTCATGTGCATACCAGGATTGTGTGCCTGAGAGACAGGGGTGAGGACAACTGGAGTATGTTGTAATGCAAATTAAAAAGGTTACATGTGCCCAGTGGACATATGTGTGAAATGGACAGCTATGTATGGGGCAAATGTTCTAGGAACAGATTGGCCTTTTGTTTCCGTAGGGTGAGAGTGAGATATGGGGGAAGGAGAGTAGGTATGCTCGTGGAGGATAGGTTAGGTAGGATGACAGACAAGACAGCATACAGGGTCAGTATATGACACATGTGGGGGGATACACCTTGGACAGGGAGGGGTGTTTGGTGGCCACAAGCCCCTGAGCCCCCAGATGGAAACAGTGGGACGGAGGTCCCCACCCACTGG
This sequence comes from Protopterus annectens, assembly GCF_019279795.1. NCBI lineage: Eukaryota > Metazoa > Chordata > Ceratodontiformes > Protopteridae > Protopterus > Protopterus annectens. The sequence continues at coordinate 1,037,650,075 of NC_056744.1, read as the reverse complement.
CAGCCACCACTGAATCAAAACAGCTGCAAAGGTGGCTGTGCTGGGGGCTCTCTGGGGGGGCAGGATCACCCTCTAAATGTGACATTCTGCCCTTGAGCTGGCATATCTGGCCTTGAAACCCCTTATTGAGCCCACTACGCACCACATCCAGGACTGTACGACAGCGGACAGGTTCCTGTCTGGACCTGCTCCCAGGGGGGACAAGCCCCATCCTCAGTGGTGGTTCCACCAGAAGGCGGTGAAGAGCCAACTGAGGTGGAGGTCCAAGGCTGGGCCCCAGATGTGCTGGTGCCCGGTGCCATGGCCAGATGAAGTGGGACAGGAGGTTCTGCCAGGACCTCCAATCCCATACAGCTATGGTGTTGCAGTTTTAACACAGATATGGCTTAGTAATAGTCAACAGCATTCAGGATTACTTATAACAGCATGCATGGGTATGACCATCAAACCAACACAACAGATGGCATACATTTGAAGAGGGAGCACAACACATGCATATATACTGTATGACATCTGTACAAAGTGTAGAAGACTTGTGACTGCAGCTATGAACAGTGGCCCATTATTGGCATGTCACTGTGAGAACCTCAGACAGTGACTGTCATATCACTGTTTCATCTGACATATGTCCAATCAGGGATGCGATGGCAGTAACTCTCATCATTATCATCATGTACTGACTGCAATCCTCACACTATGCTTCTGCAGTTCACAGATATGTGTTCAGTGAGTAACACAAGAAACAAATGGTTCCACACTCTGACCAGTCCACAGATGGCCCTACAGATGGGGGTTCCCTCACAAACAGAACACTGTCTTGTCAGTTTTAAAACATGCAGAATAGCCATTATCACACACAACTTGTAAAACTGGCAGTAGTCTCAATGAAGCATAGCTACGCTTACATGCTTTAGTCATGTCTGGCACATTACCCTCCTGTCCTTAGGCTATTTTCCACTGTGTATGCTGTTTGAGGAATATCCAGATATCATCTGTAATGCTGTTTACCAAACATCAGATCCAGGTTCCACTCACAGTGACTGTCATGGGCAAACACCAACATGATGTTCCTAGATATTGTACTGTGTTTCCAAGCGATTGGCTATGGGAACGTCACCACAGCTGTTCCACATGCAATCAACTAGAGGAGGACTGCAATAGGTGCAGAGGCCATCGCCTGATCATGACAATCACTTACAAAACACAAGCTGCTGCTGAGCAGCTGTACAACTCTACATCCACCAGAGAGTGTGTAGGAAGGACAGACAGAGGCAAACTACATCAAAGAAGGGCTTGGAGACTACAACCTAAGCATTGTCTGTCAGACACCTACAAGTACAGGGGTTCAAACCCCTGACTGACTAGCCATTACTATTACAAGTGCATGCAGTTACTCCATGTGCCACATAGCTGACATGTTGGTGTGCTGTAAGAACATATATGTGTGCTGGTGAGCGACATCTGCAATAGTGATATAGTAGACATAACTTAGGTGTAGCACATATGGCTGTCCACATGAACGGATGTCATTGTCAACATAACCACACTCTCTAAGGAACTCAAACGCATTGCCACACTTTGCCAAGCTCACAAATACACTTTCTAACTACTTAGTTTGCCACACTGCAGTAATGTACAGGTACTACATGCACCACATGGGATATCCTGAGGTTCTATGGGCTAGGGCATATGAAAGTGTCTGACATAAGTCGGTATGCCAATGGGAGTTATACTGGGTGCGACTGTGGTTGGGAGCATCATACCCCACACGCAGACACAAGGTGCCAGTACTGACATGCATGTGTGCATTGCTACATGGGTGTGTAGTGATTGGCTGTGCAATATGGCTGTACAAGGCTAGGTGAGGGGTAATCCTTGGCATCAAGCCACCCGACAACGGTGTGCAGTGTAGATCAGGGGTGTAGTGTTGGCAATGTCCCACACAGATGGATATTGTATGAACTGTCCTGTCATCCTGGTTACCATTGTGTATGGCCATTGCTTTGCAATGCATGCCATGTCTGTGTTTGATAGTCCTTGACATGGACATTGCCTGGGATGTGCACGTCCCACAATAATGTACAGTGACATGTACAAGTGTACCTGGCTTGGCTGGCACATGTGTACACAGACTATCATCAGTTATGCCAATACTGGCCTGGTGTGGCAGGACCTGCAAATAGAGAGCAGGTTGACCCTGCACCTGCATTGATAGCATGATACAGGTATTCCCTGGTGTCAGTGGCATCTGTCCATACAGGGCATGTGTGTAAGGCATTGTATGGCCTTTGTGGAACACATTTGATGGCACCACATATGTTTCAGGCATCCAGTGGGGAACATAGTGAAGGCACATTGTCCGCACTTATGTGCCTATTGTACTGCTGGACAGGGTGCCGTGCCCTCTGAAGCCCACTGCAATCACACCATGCCTACTATCTGTCATCAATGTGCAGGGTACTAGCAACATAGCGGGATATTCTAGGCAAGTGTGTTTGTGTATGACACATGGGTTCAAAACATATTCCGGGTAATAGTAGGGTTGCATACTTTGTTCACCAGGCCTTTTGCCAGATGTAAGGGTATGGCTTGCCAACACAGTCCCTTGGCTGATTGACATCTGTACTCCTCATGAGGTGGACATTGTGATATATAATATGGACACCATATAGGAAAACTACAAAAAACGCTCCCCAACATGTCCAGTGGTTAGATACTCACAGACACCTCCACACAGGCTCTGACTGTCAAACACACACACACACCTACCATGTCTTGGAATAGAACCCCTACTTAACTAGTTTATCACACTATAGCATTACGCAGTTACAGCACGCACTATGGAGATTATTGGGTTACAGCAGTCCCAGAGGTGTATTTCTAGATGGGTGACATCAGCAGGATTGCCAACGGTGAGTATGTGAATTGTAAAGAGTGTGCATACTCAAAAAAGCATTGTTTCTTTTTTCAGGCAGACAGACACACACACACTTGGCTTGTTTTGGAATAGAACCTCTACCTAACTAGTTTATCATACTACAGCATTACACAATTACAGTACACACTATAGAGATTACTGGGTTACAGCAGTCCCAGAGGTGTATTTCTAGGTGGGTGACATCAGCAGCATTGCCAAAGGTGAGTATGTGAATTGTAAAGAGTGTGCATACTCTAAAAAGCATTGTTTTTCTCAGGCAGACACACACACACAGTTGGCCTGTCTGGGATTAAAACACCTACCAAACTGGTTTATCACACTACAGCATTACGCAGTTACAGTACACACCATGGAGATTACTGGGTTACAGCAGTCCCAGAGGTGTATTCGTAGGTGGGTGACATCAGCAGGATTGCCAAAGAAGGGCATTTCAAGTGTACTGTGAGTTGTACGTCTGTTACCTGCACATACCCGCTGCTTACTGTCACAAAAACACATTTACACCCACTTACAACTGCTTAAAAGTGTCTCATTCAGTCCTAATTGACAGTATCAACAAGGCTTGCAGGTCTTGAACCCTGGACCATGCACACTGAGGTCACTGGACTTACCACTAAGCCATCTGGGTTGTATACATGTTTCATGTATTATATAATGCACATCTTACTACAGGTATTCCACAGTACTGAAAATAAATGGGACAGTCACTTTGTGTACAAATGTACAGTACCCTTGAATGTGATGTACTCTATGAAACAACAAAGACAAGTCTACATCTGTACAACTGTCATAACTACATATATATATATATATATATATATATATATATATATATATATATACATACACCTACAGAATGTGTATATACACACACATACACACACACACACACACACACACACACACACACACACACACACACACATACACACACACACACACACACATATATATATATATATATATATATAGATAGATAGATATACACGCATATACACAGACACAGCTATAGCCATATATATATATATATATATATATATATATATATATATATATATATATATATATATATATATATATATATATGTATATATATATATATTTATATTTATATATATATATATATATACACACACACACACACAACACATGTCTGAACACCCTTTGTGACACATAAAGGTTTCAAAGGAACTGACGTGTACACAAAACAGAAGCATCTCTTGTTTTATAACATTTAAATCTTAATCAGTTCACCAAAAAAGGGATGGTTGTTGTGTATGTGGAGTTTGGGTGGGGGAATGATGGGTATGGACTTACACCCCGGTGACCACTTCTGTGTCACTGCTCGACAGTGGCACAGGAAAATAACATACCCAACTGTATTCATTCTTGACTGTGTATTCTTTACCATTCCTAACTATGTAATACTTTGTAGACACCAGTCACAACAGATAGCTTCCATGGTATGCAGCATGTTAAAAGACATTACACATGTGTATGCCTGGCTACAGGGAAGTCACACACACAAACATGCACACACTTGCCATTATTGTGCATACACATCTTGCCTATGTAAAGGTAACTAATACAGTGGTATACATTTGGTGTATGTGCCACAGAACACATACAATTACACTTACTCTGATTCCACTTCTGGGCTGGGTGACATCACAGGACTGATTATTTGCAGTGGGGAGGGGGGAAAAGAGAGGTTTAGCAGTTGACAAGGATAAAGGCCAGTGCAAAAGGTGGTATCTCATTGGAATGCAGCAAAACCCACTGTCATGACAGGATGCAGACACAAATACACCCACACACAACCACACTCAGCCATTTGCTGACACACACACACCATTGCCAGTGGTGGGGTCAGAACTCCTGCCTATCTATAGATCATTATTACAGTACTACGTAGTTACGAGACACACCATAGAGATTACACATTCCAAGGCAGTCAGAATGTCCTTCTAAGATTGAGGACAACAACATGGATACTGACAGTCATGATGTACATAGCTGTAAACATGTGTGTTTAAAGTAGGTGTCTGTTACAACCTGTATGCACAAACAAGACACATCATCTGCAGATAGTACATAGGTAGGCCTGAGAAGTATAGTTGTAGCACAACAGGAACCTGAACTGGAGTATGCCCATCTGTAGAATGGACAACTACTATCACTATACAGGGTTACAGTGGTCATGCTCATACACATAGAATCACAGAACTTGTTTGGATACATTGACTCCAGTGACACAAGGTGACAGTGGGCATGCTCATACACTTAGTAGCACAGGGCCGTTTGGGATGCACTATGACTATAACTACACAAGGTTATACTGGGCATGCTCATACACTTAGAAACAAAGGGCTTGTTTGGATGCACTGACTCAAATTACACAAGGTGGCAGTGGATACACTCATACACTTAGTAGCACAAGGCTGTTTGGGATGCACTCCGATTCTAACCAGAGAAGGCCACAATGTGCATGCTCATATGCTCATACACTTACATGTACAGAACACATTGTAATGGACTCCTATTGTAAACACACAGGTTTACAGCTATGTACATCTTACCTGTCAGTATATATGCACATCATACTGGTTTACTACCAGATATCTGTATGTGGCACATAAATTATATATCTGTGTCTGTGCTGTGTGATACACATGCATACATGTATATGAAGTACTGACATATATACGTTAAGTATACACAGTCATGCATGTGTGGAAGTGACAGACAATAGGTTAACTGGGACACACAGGATGCTACCTACAGCATGTGTCACACACCTTGCTGCCCTGAAAGGCATACATTGATAGCAGATTATGGACAGTGGCATTATACTTGGGACAGTGGCATGTGCAAGCATAATGTGTGAGTCATATTGTGTAAGGGTACTGAGGTACAGGTATCAAGATGAACTCTCCCGGCTGTGTTAGTAGTTGTCATTATTAGCAGGACTGCTACACTAAGTATATCTTACATTGGTTATATATACAATGTCTGCTGCTGTCCGTCACCTTGCATGTGGCATTTGCTGCCAAGCACATTACTGTCACTCGCAGTGATGTCATGTTATGAGTGGTAACCGCTAGACCAAAACAATGAGCCAATGTCCTGCTGTTATTATGAGGTTGTCCAGTGTCTGTCATTCCGGGCTGTCATGACTGAATGACAAGCCTTCGACACAGAGCACATGCATCCATGTTTCAAGTGAGTTTGGATAATACCTAGGTCGCATTTACCCATATAGTCACATTCCAAGGCAAATGTCCTACACACAGAAGTAACATCCTGACACCTACAAGACAACTGCATTGGATGCTAACCACTGCTAGATGTGTGGCTTTTGTAATCCATTTGTTCAATGTAGAACCTACAATGGGGAATAATGACATCTGTGCAGTGAGAAACACCTGGCTGAAGGATCTGTAGTGCACAATTGCACTACCACCATATAATTCAGATCCAGACATGTGGGCCATAACACTGGTAGGGACCATTCCAGGTGGTGGTGTTCACATAGTCATAAAGGCTACTCACATGTAAAGACCACTGCTCCAACATAACTCATCAAAGATGAGTCAGATACAGGTGACAGTGGCAAATGTTGCATTCTAGGTTGTAGCCTCATATACATCCACCACCTTGTCCCCAGACTACCAACACACATCCGTATGTGGTATGACATATTATGGTAGACCACCAGATAACATTCAATTGATAGACTGTACCTACGCCTACATCAACTGTGCAAAGTACCCATGTACAGACACAGCTGCATAATGTGTTATGCAATGCAATAATACCACTGTTTGTAACCAGCTCAGTTGTACACATACCAGGGTCCCTCGGATGTTGTCAGCATTAATACAGTCGACTGTTGCTGTACACCAGTAAATATCACCCTCATGGTTGGATATGACCTAACTGTACCTGCCCTAGATATGTACATCCCACACTCATACAACATAAATGACATTACCATAGCTTTTGTTATCCTTTCTACATACAGGTGGCTACAGTCATTACACACATGCACATGGCAGATAGCATGCTAACAGTACATAATGTTTGATATCTATGTTAACAGAGGTAATATTCCCTCTCTACTGATCACCCATGACACCTATCATATCATACAACAACCCATGTGGCATGTATGTCATTAGACATGTCCCCCTAATGCAATGCTTACAAACATACCCAAATAACAGGATCATAGGACCTAATCAAGGCCTGTATTGACAGACTCAGGGAAATCCAGCTCTGCTCTGTATGTTCCTGAGTAGTCACAGGTGATATGTTATTGATATGTACAGCCATGTGTGCCCACAGCACCTACATATACCCCATGTCAACAATTGCAAGCCATGCATGCTGCGTGCTGTCTGGACATTAGCCTTATTACAATAGCCAGTATGTGCTGGGGTGAGATGTTTACAAGCCACAGACCTCGCGCATGCTTGAATGAGTGTACTGCCTAGCTCTAACAGAGCACATTGCTGGCAACCTTCCAGTAAACATGAGGTGTGTGTGGCAAATATGATGTGCTCACTGTTGACCATTACAGTGCCCTGGCTTCACAATGGCACTGTCAACAGTTTGTAGGAGCATGACATGGAATAATGCTGTGTGTGTCTTGCTGACATGTGCTGTTGTCATATATGTACACTTGGCTACTCGGTGAAGGTGGTTGTGTCCTACCAGTACATGAATACACCATCCATTATGGGGTAATGCTAGACTATGTTTTACACATGGCGTGGGGAAGGTGTGGAATGTATCCTCTTGACCTGCTAGTCCACTTACTGATGTAGACCGCATATGTGTACATTTGATGTTTGTTTAGATTCCATGAGTGTGCAGTGTCTGATGTTTGAAGGTGACTGTTGTCTTAGTACATCATGTTAATTGAAGTGGAAGGCAGACAATGTAGAATGCAGTAAGGGTGACACTGAAGGCAAACCTCTTGACACCTGTAACAGTAATACCTTCCCTGTGCATATATTGTGCATATATCAGCACAGCTGACAAAGGAAAGAGTCAGTACACTTTGTAGTGAATGTGATAGTGCTGTACTTCTGTAATACCTATCATGAGATGAGCAGGTGTTTGATTCACAGCACTGGCACATGTGGGTATGTTTGTGTCCATATATGTCACGTATGGTTGGGAATACATCCCACATGTTTTTCACTCTCCTGAACACTGTTGTTGACATCAGTACAGAGTGAAGTATAAAATGAAAAGCATAGGCAGGTAGTTGAACCTCACACATGTCAAGTGTCTGTATGTGTGTGACATAGGTGTATATCTTTGTGAATGTCACAGTGTGTGTGTGTGTGTGTGTGTGTGTGTGTGTGTGTGTGTGTGTGTGTGTGTGTGTGTCTGTGTGTATGGCTGTCCAGTCCCTGGACTGAGGCTGTATTATACCATAGTGAAATGTTAATGCCCCCTCCCCCCATCCACTCAATGCAATCTAGTATCCCTGTTGATATCATCAGTCTTAGATGGGCATTCTAATCACCTGTTAACATGTACACCCTGGGGTGCGACCTGTTGTTACATAGCCTACTGATGAACCCCCCTCCCCACATACACTCACTGCACTGTGGTGTCCCTGTCAATGTCTTCGATCTTAGGCCATTCTGACTACCTGTACATGTGTAATCTCTGTGGCACATCTTGTAATTGCGTAGTACTATAATGATGATTTGCACATAGGCAGGGGTTCTCATCTGAATGCTGGCAACTGTGTGTATGTGTCAGAGTGTGTGTTACTGTGTCTGTGAATCCCAGAGTGTGTGGGTGTGTCTGTGTTTGCTTCCTGTCATGGCATCAGGTATTACTGCTTCCCAATGAGAAGCCACTATTTCCACTGTCCTTTACCCTTGTCATCCACTATACCACTCTTTTACCTCCTCCCTGCTCCAGGTTACTATACCTGTGATGTCACCCACTATGCATGTGACGGCTCTGAACACAGTAGCTTACTACACAGCTATCATGCTCTTGGATCATTAGAACAGTAAACATAATTGAAATATGGGAGATTATGACTGTGATGTGGAAGTTACAAAGTGCATGCAGGTATTGTCATACAGACCTGTGAGTAGTCAACATGTGCATATGGGACACTAACCGCAAACACTGACATCCTCCGGCACATGCAACTACACCTGAAAGAGGAAGGCAGAACATCAAGATCAACATGCTTGCTGTTAGTGTTGTTACACATGATACATACTGTCAAACGTACAAAATGCATTCTTAAACTGTAATACATGGTATGTCTGCTGCCTGTCAACACTACTCAACAATATTAATCTACAATTGTCTACCTATTATGTTCACCCTGTGCATCAGACCATATGAGCATGTCCCTGCACAGATGGTGTGAATGACAGGGATGCGGCACAGGCATCATCATATGCACAGGGTGATAATGTTTGCCAGAGGCCTAGGCTGCACCATTGGATGACATCATGTGTGTGTGTTAGGGCCTGTGATATCACTGAGCATGTGTGGATGTTATGCGTGTGTGTGTTGAGGTGCCCTACATTTGTTTCTGGTGTGGGTGTGTATGCATGCACAGAGGTCTGGCATGTGGCTGGCCTACACAGGGGTATTATTGACAACTGCAGACTGTACAAGGCAGGTTTCATAGTTCACGGTGTCTGGCCATGACCACGTGACCTGCACCTGCCAGGGGTTGCACGGGCACTACCAGGCAGAGGTCCAAACTGGGTACTGTCTGATGACACATGTCCACTGGAATTGTGTCCCTGTAGGGAACATCCAGGACCACATGCACATGGCCTGCTGTGTCCTGGTGTGGACTGCACAGCACCAACTGCACTGCTGCTGCTACCGCCACTATGGGAGTGGGCATGTGCAGTAGCATGTTCACGTAGACCTTCAACAGGTGATGTAGCTGACCTACGTCCACATGCCAGATGCCTCACTCCCACCAGATGTTCCAGCACAGACATTCCACACTTGAGGATTGACATGCCACGGTCAAGGACTCCCACCATGTCACTCAATCGTCTATCCAAAACATCTGCAAGATGATGGTGAGCATTTGCAATTACCTGGATGTTGTCAGTTAATGAACAGACAGCAGACCTCTGAAGCCTCAGACCTTCTCTGTTGTGCCATTCAGCATCTGCCTGTGCCTCCGTTACAGCCTGAAACATGCATCTGGTGACTCCAGCTGATGTTCTTTGTCTCGCTGGGGCATGTTGGCCAGTGGTCATCTTACGAGCAGCACTGGGCACATGCCTGTGTGGAACATCACCAGTCAGTTGACTGGGATCATGGTGTGCAGGCACACCTTCCATAGTCTCCACACTTCCCTGTTCCATGCTACCACCCACCAGCTGTCCTTCCTCTATGGCCAGCGGTGATGGGTATGTGCAGGCAGGGGAACTGTGTGTGAGGATGAGGAGGTTACAGGTGGAATAGCAACCAATGGCACAGATTCATCCCCTGACAACCCTGCCTGTGCCTCACTCATACTTTCATCATCACTGCTAGAGTCTGTGGGGACACTAACATCAGGTGGACCACAGGAGGGCAATGCACCTACATCAACACCTGTGAGGGGAAGACAAGAACTGTACATTACAAGTTATGCTACAGAGACACACACAGACACACACAGACACATGCTATGGCATCCAACGGCATGCAACATGCAGGTGATATGGCAGATGGCATTCAGCTTAGACAATTATAGTGGTAGTTATCATACATCCCTGAGTTGCACATAACAGCATGCATGTGTTATAACAGACATCATGCACCTTACACAATTATAGTGGTGGTTAGCATATATACCTGTACTGCACCATTTGTGTTAGTAGCTTATGCCCCATACCTGCAACACAATGCATGGACTATGCACTGTTGCACCGCACTGCCATGGTGTGTGCAACATACACCACATGTTAACAGACCATTGCTTTGTACATCTGCTACTGATGCTTTGCGTTGGCCACTGCCCCTATGTGTGAGGACATGAGCAGAAGGGTATGTCGACTGAATACTATGTTTACCTGAGCCTTAGCTTGCATATCTCCCCCAAAGCAGTGCATGTCTGTTCAACATTATTCTGCCTACCTCTGAGCTGAATCTACAGACATTGTGCATGTGGCTGTACACACATGTTTGACATGGCTGTCCCTACTTTGCAGTGGTGCCACAGACCAGCACAGGTTTACAGTACACCGGCATGATGTGTGGCATATGACCTTGCCAATCACATGTAGTATGACATGTCTTCTGCTGACGTGTTGAATGACATGCATACATGTGTAACACAATGGTGTCCTTTCCAATCTGTGTATGTTGTGCAACACATGTATGTATTTGGATACTGTATAAATGAATACTTTCATGTCAGGACACACTCAAGATGTTCAAGACATGTTATGTGGTGGTTTCATGTTATGCCTACACAAGCTGTGCACAGGCCTGTATGATGTTTAGTGTTTCACATTTGAAATTTCACCATTACACAAAGGCCATAGATGTATTGTGTCAAGCCAATGTACAACAGGGTGTGCACACATATACATCACTTCTACTGTGTGTGTTGCTTCATGTCTCTGGCCATCCTCCATGGCCATATGTACACATGTTCTGGCCAATGGTTGTGATGGCCATCTATTTCACATGTCAGTGTTATCCCATATGACATACACCCATAGATGTCATATGCTCCACTGAGGATAGGGTTATGCAGACAAAGGGTGGTATGTATGAGATGTGAGACATCATGTTTTGCAGGATAGTTGAGCAGTGTTGCAGTCAGCCCACTACATGTCATGGACATGTCAGATAGCACATGACATTGTGTGACATTCATAGCAAGGGTAGAATCCACAAGGGTGTATCCTGTGGGCCGGTCATACTCCAGCTCCAACACATTTAAAGTGTGTGCACACATATGCTCTCTGTACAGTACTGTTTGTATTCCCAACATGTGTAATGCTGATATGTAGTACCTGTCCCTACAGTGAAACACACCTCCACCATTGTATTCACAGTTGTCCACGCATCTGGCAATGACAGTTTGGAAGGTTTAGTGCATGTGTTTCATATAGTCTTCAATTGTTTCACATGGGTAACCACTGTGATGCATTGCAGGTCTGACCAGTGTCTATTAACAGGACCACCATACATTATGTGTATGTGTGTTATGGCAGATAGCATGCAATTAATATAATCTGTGCATTATCAAGCCTGGTAAATAATAACAATCTCACCTGACACAGGCTGCTGCCACTGCAAAATGCCAGAGGTACCTAAACAGGAGTGTCACAGCAGTAAGATCATTATCCACACCTCTGTGATAGCTACAGGGTGCAATGTCCATGTTAGCACATAAGCCAGTACAATACACTATACTATGGAGTATGCACATCTGTGCATACATAGAGTAACAGACTATAGTATGTGGCATGTGTACATACATGCCTTTCATATGATGTTACATTGCGTATTGTACAGTAACACATGTGACTATGTGAAATATAGTTGTGTTATATGTGCAGTACTAACTTACCAGGCAACTCCAGGCTTGGTGGTTGAGAGACACCCACCTCCACAATACCAGCTTGTGGATGGAGGTCTGCAGGTGTCCCCAGGTTGGCCAGTAGCTCCTCGGTACATGTGAGTGGGGGCTGGGTGAGTGGCCCCCCCACCTGTTGCACCATGTTCCCTGGTGATTGCATTAGCATATTGTTTTGCCCATCTTATGAGGTCAGTGTAGTGTCGACGCACCTGCTGATAGGTGCGATTGTGACCGCCAACATCATTTACCCTCCTACGGAGTTCCTCCCTGAGGGTATCCTGCTGCTGTGCATCCTGTGGCACATGGCTGAAGAGTGTTGAATGGTTGTCGTGGAGGTATGGGATGAGGACCTCATCCTCCAAGTGGGTGTACGCTGGCAGCCTGCTACGCGGCATACCTGGAAGACATAATGATGGAGATAGGTCACAGTAACTCACAGAAAAGTACAGAAGTACAGCTGAACATACATGTGCATCACATTTATTAAGATTACAAATAAGTCTTTGCAAATCTACATGGCACTAACACCACTGACATGTTTAAGTCACACACATTTAACACTTATTGGTGATGTGATGTTATCACAATATATGTGTGTGTCATGTGATGACATTGCTCATACTCCATGTGGATTTTGTCTTGATGTGGGCATGTCTGTTTGCCTGTACTGATGTCTTTACCTATCAGCACATGCCTGGATGTGTTCACATTAATGCAATTGACCTTAATGCTGTGTATATGTCACATATATAGTCTTACATAGCCTTTAGGAATGTGACCTATGACCCTGCAGACTTGCTCACAGAATGTTTTACATGTATGTGTTTTGCCATATACATCTACATGGCACTGTACAGTTGTGTAGCATCCTGCCATGTATTTCCTGTGTTGCACATGTGAAACACATGGGACAATAGCTAGCCTGATGGTATTTTCAGGGTTGGATATCAACTATAGCATGTATGGTCATAGTGAACTAGTAGGCTATATGCCCTGGGCCATTTATGAGCCTAGGCAGACAGGTTACCTAGCTGTAGGCAACAGACAGGTAAGTTTCAGTGGCCAGTTCAAGCAGTGCCACAGAACTGATCCACAGGGTTACTGATATATTTGGCATGCGGTCATCACACTATGTCACAGAGAGGGGCGATGTGCAGCTTCGCTGAACAGGGGTGCATAGTATGGCAAGAGTATGTTAAGTGTATGGGGCAGAGATCTGTCAGGCATGCTGTGATCCTTGTACTAGAAAGGTGGATGTCCATGAAGTATGTGTTTATTTGGGATCAGGATGTGTTAAGTGTAGCATGTCCAACATCTCTGGGTTGGACATGGCTTTATTTAGGGTAGGCTGTATGCTACATAGTGGAGCTAGGGACTGGGAAGGGCAGTGTAGGGCAGCTAAACATCGGCAATAACCCTTAAAGGAAATATGTGATCTATTATGGGTCACGTGAGTGTTGAGTATGGCTGAACAATTATCTCTATATTCATGGATGGCACCCTGTCATGATTAGGGGTGCCACATATGACTACCTGACTGGTGTGGTGAAGCAACTATCAAAGGAAAGACTACTGTCCAGCTGCATCCCATACACACACAGTTGCCATTGCGTTGACCGCTGCCTAGGTGGTAGTTCATGGGTACAGGGTTTTTGACATAGGGGATGACAATGCAATACTTAGCTGTCAGATTGTGGCCATACGTCACACACCACACATCTGACATACAAAAGTCCTTCTGTATGTTGAACGCAGCACACATTGAGTCAACTATTGCTCCTAGTTCATAGTCATTTGCAAACATCAATAGGCAGATGTCTTCTGTGTTAGTCTGTGTGGTATAGATAACAAAGAGGGGGAGTACCAAGAATGAACCCCGTATTACTGTGGCTGGCACTGGTTTGAAGTGCGTGTATTAATCAGACACCTTCTGTAGTGTTGGTTCTGCCAGCAGTCCAGTTGCCAACCACTTCTGTGACATAGGAATATACACCTAGTTTACTGAGTGTAGCTGGAACACAGTATGGGTGATGGTGTCCTAAGACCTGGCAAAATCATGATATGCTGTGTGAATCAACCTTACTGTCATCTACATCTGTACTGAGTACATCAAATAAGTTGATCACGGTTCATGGCCTTACAGACCAGACTCAGCAGGGTAGTAGTGCACTATTTTCCATTATCAATAGTGTCTCCCCCTTTGAGGGGTATGATAACTGTTGCTGTGCACCATTCAGTATGTACACAGCCTGACATGGAGCTATAATTGAACATGATGTGTATGTGTAGAGCTGATTGTTCTTACATTTGTGTAGGATACACCTTGGGATGTTGACAGGTCCCATGAAAGCTGTATGTATGGCTTTAGAGAGTGCAGCTTGTACCTGCATAGTTGTTATTACAGGGGCTCTGTGGTGTACATGGATATATAACTATGTGCACTTGTTGGGAGGGTGGGAGTGGCTTTAGGTTCTCCAAGACCCTATCTGGATGAACAGGTGCTATTTCTGTAGGTGCACTACTTCCCATGCCATAGTGCTGTGGCAGCACAGCAGGTCTTGTCATTGCCATTACGATTAATGACACAGCTATAGAATGCTCTGTGGTTGGCCTCATAATATGTGGCTGATTAGTTTCACAGTAGCTTTGTGTGGTTTTATATGGTGTATCTGCATCTTACTGAGGCTGACCAGGGATCACCTACACTGATGTGTGTTCACTCTTGCAACAGTTACTACCTTCTGTGGTACAGTTTATAGCATGGTGCCACCAGTTTGCCTTCTTGTTTGTGTTTGGTTGAATCATGGTTCTGTTTCAATGGCACAATCACTGCACGTATGTGACTGCTTAAGGTCCATTTGTATAGAATTCAGCATTTGCACATGCATTTTCCATCTGCATGCATGCCATGACAGTTATCACTTTGCTCTTAGGAAGCATAACATTGGCTTTGGAGACTGACTATGTGTAGCATACTGTTAGCCCTGTTTATGTAACTATTGTGATCCAGGTCATTGGGGTTGATGGAATCCAACATGCATTGAGCGCAGGTGTTGGTACATGAGGAGTCTTCCCAGTTCATAATGGAATAGTTGAGAGTAGCCATTATTATGAATTTCTGTCTCAAACCTAATCTTCCCCATTACAGCACATTATGACAGTTGAGAAATCTGCGGCATGGTGGGTGATCTGTCTCAAGGTGCAATTTGAATTCCACTTTGGCACAAAGGCAGTTGCTCAGCATAATGCATCTGAAGTTATGCAAGTGCAACTAGCGTGGGGGTGTACATATCCTTTAGGAATATGGACACACCTGTGGCCCATGTGTTCCAATAAAGGATAATGAGCAAGAGGTGAGGTATGTGTTATAACATGGTCATGCAGGTGTGCTCTCTGGAGCATTGAAACATGTCTCAGCCACTGCACAGATATGTTCTTCATATTAGGGATTGACATATGTGTGTCCATATAGTGTTTCTGACATGTATCATTGTGTAGCGAGACCCGCAGTTTATTGCTTGGCTATCCCTGTAACAGCAGTGGACCTTCACTTGAACTGTGCATGAGTCCTAGGCAGTATCCAGATTCCCAGGGGTGACAGGTGCAGGCCCTGTCTGGCAAAGCATCATGGTCTGTCAACCATGTTATCCCAGGCAGACAGATACTGGATATCCTTTGACTTGCACCACTACATTAGACAAGTATGGAATACAATCCTTTTGTCCCTGTACTGCAGTATCATTCTGGCCAATGGCAGAATGCTACCTAGGCCTTGGGACATACCTGCATGGGCTACAAGACCTGACAGTTCCTACACGTGTTTCCATGCAGTCCAGGCTACTACTTCACAGGTCCTGCACAATAACATGGAATATGCCAGAGCCATGTGTATAGTTCAAAAGGTGGTCTGAGTTTATGGGTATGTGGCTAATCATGGCAGACAGGCAGCTGACAGTATGTATGCCCTCATATAGGTTGGTGTGTAACATAGTGCTAGAATTTGCATTCACAAATAAGTACTGTTGGGCATGTTTCCAGCTATGTGTTCTGAGGTGTGGCACAATTATGCAAACTATGTCATACAGTTTGTGTATTTTGTTGTCTGCTTCTTCCAGCTTAGGAGGTCACTTGTTTGGCCAGATACTTAAAAGTGTCTGTGAATGTGTGTGATTTCTGGTAGTATATGTGGGTGTCCTTACTGTGTTCTGGTAAGGGTATGTGTTGGCTGTGATGATGAGATGCATGTGTTAACCTACACCTCATGAATGTCCAGTCCAGTCATGGCTATAGACTGGACTGCCATCCAGCTTACCCCTGTAGCTGATTCCCAGACAATGTGTGGGGTGGGGTGTTAGGTGGGTTTGGCAGTGTACATTGCATAGAGATTACATTCCCCCAGGAGGGCCACATACACAAAGCTGACATTAGTAAACACCAGTAGCTGACTAGTGGACATGCCTGTATGAGCATTCAGTACTACAAGTACCAAGTACTGTATTTAGTTTACGTATTGCTTATGAAGATGTTTTAAATAGTGATGCTCACATGTAAATATTTGTGTTATGGACGTGACAACACTGGCTATTACGGAAACATTGTAGCTACCTTTAGCAGCAATCCTCCTCTGAGGAGCACATCACATCCTGATAGTTGATTACAGATGATGAAGTGTCTACAGGTCCGTTTCCTTCTCTGGGTATGTACTCACATATCAACCAGGACCATGAGCTCTGTTGGGCACAGACACCCACTCCCCAAACAGAGTCATGTATCAATAGACTCTGATGCCACTATCAACATGATCAGGATATAATCAGATAGTGTAAGCCATCACCTATGAAGCGGCTATTACACATGGGCATCAGTCTCCTACATCTTACACTCCCACTGCAGATTTTACACTGGAGTTAAAGATGATATGCAACCTGTTTTATTACCAGTACTGTGCACTACCTTGATGAGTGCCATGGTGGTACGGTGGTTGCGTTGTTGCCTCACAGCAAGAGGTTCTCCCGTTCAATTCTCGGCGTGGCTTGGGAGTGCCTTCTGTGTGGAGTCTGCATGTCCTCCCCGCAGTTGGGTAGCATTCGAAAGACATGCATGCGTAAATGGGCTTGCCTTCATTGAAGGTTGGGCGTCTAGCTGGCACCTCGACGTTTTGTAAGCAGGTTTGCCCATGGTCTGCATGACTTTAAGCAAAGGTTAAACCTGTGAAGCGCTTCTCCGTTTCCCATGTTTAAGCACCGTTTACCATCGTGCAAACCCATGGAAATTCGCTTACAACTGCTTAAAAGTGCTTTAATCCACCTGCATCTAACAACCCTTATTCTGGCCCTCAAAATAACTTAACAGCCCTTGAACCCGGGACCATGAACACCACAGTTACTGACTTTACCACTTAGGCATCTGAGATATGTTCAAATGTTATGGTGTTTAGAATATACATTTTACTACAGGCATTCCTCACTACTGAAAACAAATGTGACAGTCAGTTGGTGTACATA
The DNA here is from genome assembly GCF_019279795.1 of Protopterus annectens. NCBI lineage: Eukaryota > Metazoa > Chordata > Ceratodontiformes > Protopteridae > Protopterus > Protopterus annectens. The sequence continues at coordinate 1,037,632,041 of NC_056744.1, read as the reverse complement.
TGTCTGATACATGTTAATGTTTATATGTTTGTGAAATTAGGTATTGCAATGTGACATGACAGGGTGTATTATGAATGAGAAAGGGTCTTGTTTTGTGTCCTTTTTATATGGTCCCCATACTCCATGTATACCCCTCCAGTTCACTTATTGAACATCTGACCCAGGCTCTCCTTGATGCATGATTTCATTGCCCATCATTCCTCCCCCACCCCAATCTTCACATACACAACAACCATCTCTTCTATGGTGAATTAGGTTAATATTAATAGTTATAATACCAGAGCTGCATGTGTTTTGTGTACACTTCAATTCCTTTGGATTGCTTCTGTGTCACGAAGTGTGTTCACAGATGTTTATATATATGGCTATTGATGTAACTGTATATATATATATATATATATATATATATATATATATATATATATATATATAAATATATATATACATATATATATATATATATATATATATATACATATTCGTATTAAATTGTAACAGTAATACATATGTAGACTTGTATGTGTTGGTTCACAAACTACAGTACATTACAATGTACTGTACATATGTACACAAAGTGACTGTCCCATTTGTGGTCATTACAGTGGAATGCATATGGTATAAGGTGTAGTCTAAAGACCATGAAACATGTATACACCTCAGATGGTTTAGTGGTAAGTCCCAAGACGATAGTGTGCATGGTCCAGTGTTCAACACCTGCGATACTTTAAAAATGTTTTTTACTCCAGAGTAAGGCTCATTTAAGCAGTTGTAAGCATGTTTAAAAGTTTTTGTGACACATTATAGCAGCGGTTAAACACAGTTAAACAAACTTTGTAACGTATAACCTGTGCATGCAAACACGGCCACATCCGCTAACTACTCAGATAAATATACATTTTAGTGAAGTAACATCTCAGTATGTGCTTACATAACATTACATTCCCTGTTGTCTTTACTCTCCAGCACACATGGGTTTATATGGGTGTTTCAAATGTTTATTATACAGACGATTACTACCTATATATGCAAGCTGTGGTTAAGGCATACTTTTTAACATGATAAACATCCCTGTCTTTATTGGGATTGGGACCTCGAATGCACCGATACTGTGCAGATGCTGTAACAATTACACTATTGACATTAACGTTGCTTCCGCCTATTTCCTATTTAGATGATTTCTATCTGTAAGCTAGGCTAAGCAAAGGTCGGAGGCCCCCAAACCCACTGAGCTTCACTTACTCTTGAAATAACAACATATAACAAATGTAATGTGAGACAATACATTACATTCCTAACTACATTAGGCATAGCTCCTCACTGACTCACTTCAAAAGAAACCTTGTTGTGTGAATGGGTAACAGAATATACACCCCTGGGATCATGTGTCCCAGAACCATATAGCCAGGGGGTGGGGGAGCCCATCCAGTTTGATAGCTGCGAGACATGTTGGGGAAATTGAATGGTGTTGAATTGTCACATTAACATGCCCTCTTTGGATCATTAAGTGCCCCTATCACCCACCACCACCCCAGTCTTCAACAGCTTCCGGCAACTCTGTCTGGAATTGCTTCATTGGCTGTGCTTCACAGAGGCTCAGTTACTTCATCAATGGTGCAGAGAAAGCCATCACACTGTAGCTATGCTTCTAATTGCCCTTGGGCAGATAGGTAGTAGGCTATCTGTGAACCTCTAAAGTGCAGGCCATCACAGCCATAATATGTGAATAAACAGACTTTCAGATCACAATATACAGTGAGAAATCACCATATAGTCAGGAAACAGTTAAGTACAGCAAGAACATACAGAACACTGATACTTAGTCACTCCAAAAGCTTATCTTGGAAGCTAGAAGACTTGTATAAGTTTAAGGCTTTCTATTGCTTACCAGTAGGTTGCCTACAGGAGAGATGAGAAACAAGCACAGATGGAAACATGCATGCAACAAGACCATACCGGCTTATGTGTCAGCCTTAGGCTTTCGAATACTGGCCAAGGCTATTGGTGCCCCCATGGTGCCTTTTTTTAGGACAGTATCAAAGGTGAATACCAGCTCTGTAAACAGCACAATAGCAGAATCAATGAGGGTTATGCTACTCAACACCAGGAGTTGCGATCACAACATGCATGCGGTCACAGCACTCCTCAGGATGGACGTCAACATCTATGCAGTAACTGACACCTGTCTTAAGGCTCCTGAGAGCACACCAGCACTACCAGACTACAACCCATACCACACATTTCAGCCACAGAACATGGACTGACACAGATATGGAGGGGGTGTATCCATATTCATCAGGGATACCTACACCTCCAGGTTAGTGGGGCAGCATGATACCTCTGAGATCATCCATGTGCAGCTAACATCAGCCACAACTGCAATGTAAACTGTGGCCTGCTAAAGATCACCCTCCATGACCCAGGACCACCACTCTACCTACCTGGAGACAGTGGAGAACATGACAGTCCTAACACACACACTGGCATTGGTCGATGTCAACTACCCTGCCATTAACTGGGAAACTTACTCAAGTACTCACTTCCAGGCCCAGCGCTTCCTGGAATTTATCACTTCATATGTCCTGTATCATGTGGTAACCTCCCTAACGAGGGGTGGAAACATACTAGAAGTCGTCATCACCAACATGGGCAACAGGTGCACCACAGCAGAGGTTAACCGGTCACTGGTTAGATCTGACAATGAACTATTCACTGTTTCCAGACCCAAACATCTCCCCCACCCACAGAATCCACAGTGTATACCTTTCCTACAGATAAATTTACACTACTAGTGACAGGGGTGGGGGGTTTCACAGCCCCCATGCTAAGGGGAAACACTGCTCAAGATACAGACAGATTTACAAATGCAATCTATAAGCACCTACAAGGATGTATGGATCGTGCCATCACTGGTAAACCAAGACCCACTCCTGCTAGACAAGGATACCAGTCTGGTGGATTCCTGCAATAAACAGGCTATACTACAGAAGTAGGACAGTGTTTCAGACAAACAGCAAATCCCACAAAGGGCAGACATCCGTGACCACTATTAGCATGATACGTAGGTCCCTCATGACATCATCCAAGGCTAATATCAGCAGGAAAATATGCAAGGATTCGAAAGACAACCACAAAGCCTTCTTTGGCTATGTCAAGGATTTAAGTGGTGACACACAGATTTGCACTGTGTCGGTGAAATATAGCACAAAATATGCTGACCCTACTGATATCACCAACATCCTTGCAGATACATTCAGTGCATACTTCACCCCCTAAAGAGCCCACAACACTACCTGAAAGGTACAGTATCCCACACATCAAAGATGCACAGGTGGAAATGGCCCTCTCTAACAGCAGAACACAGCATCAATGGAAGCAGATGTTGTCCCAGACTGCATCTTGCAAACTGTACAAGACAACCTGACCCCCCACCTAATTAAGCTTTTCAACCTCAGCCTCTCCACAGGCTACATGCCAATACAATGGTGCGTGGCAACGGTTATTCCACTCCATCAAGGTGGAATCACAACTGACCATGGTAACTACCACCCCATAAACCTGACTAGCCTAGTCTGCAATGGTATGGATCACATCCTCATGGTACTCATTAACAAAGACATTGGTAACCTCCAAACACTTGACCCAACCCAGGTCAGCTTGGTTGAGTGCAGTTCATGCCTACTGAACCTGTTTGACGTCTTATATACAGTCACCAAGACATTAGATGACGAGAGAGGTGGTTCACACATACTACCTGGACCTCTCCAAGGCCTTTGACACCATGCCCCACTCAGGTATTATTGAAAAACACACCAGCCTGTACATATACCCATACATCGCTGGTTGGATTGCCAATGGGCTTACACACAGAACCCATATGGTATGACTAGCGGTCTCCAGGTTCAACTCTTGACTAGTCACGACTGGTGTCCCACAGGACTCAGTCCTCGGAGCCCTATTGTCTGCCATATACTCCTCCGAGGTACAGTCAAACACAGGTGGACTACGGCAGACCATGTTTGGCAATGACTGCGAACTGGGAGCCATGATTGATAGTGCAGCTGACACAGACATCCCTCAAGGGGCCTCACAGAGACCGACACAGGGTATCAACATCATGGCCTCCAGCCAAGTGCCACTAACTGCATGGTCATTCCATTGTGGAATATTAAGCACCCACATATTAACACATAAGTGGCAGCCACTTTAATATGGATGAGGTAATGGGGTATCTGGGGACTAAGGTAGATAGTGATCTCCCTTTTGACAATCATATCTCCAAAGTAGTTAGGACATCGTTCTATCGAGGCCAACAGATTACTAAAGGGTTCCCATCTAGACATACTGGGGTTATAGTGCCTCTTTACTCATCACTCATCAGTCCCATCATAGGGTATAATAACCTATTTGGGATGTACCTCAGAAGACACTTCCAACAGCTGGAAGGTCCATGAATGTACCTCGCCAAGGGGATTACTGGCCTCAAACATATGCCCTATGCAGCTAGACTGAATAAACTCCTGCTTTACTCAGTGGCATCTCATTTACCCAGAGATGATCTCTGCTGGCCAACACAGCCATGTCGAACACAGGTTTAATGGATATGCTCAACCTATGGGAATCCATGTCACAGTGAGCCACACACTGTAGTGAGCTGAACCTTGCCACAACAATAACTGAAAGATAATGCAGGGATGGATTCCTGTCACAGACACTCCCCATACTTTGGAACAACATCCCTAACTACATTATACAGAGCCCTTCACTAACACTCTGCAAGAGAAACCTTGAAGAGTGGATGGGGAACAGTAGATGCACCCCAGGGATCCCGCCATTGGCTCTGCTCTACAGATGGACAGTTAATGAATCAATGGAGTGGCAAAAGCTGACACATTTTGGCTAGGCTTATGAATGGCCTCTGGCAGTTGGCCAAGTACCTACCTATGAACCTATACATACAGTATCAGCACATGCTGATAGCTTAATTTACTGTTCAGGTGTTGGCTTAACTTGTGCCAATGGCAGTTGTGTGTGCAATAGTTGAGGGCTGCCAATGTTGGATACACACAGTAGACTGCCTATACATGACAATTTACAGGTAATCTTGTGTGTGTGCCATCCATTTTTACTGTGTGTGCAGGTGGAGAAAAGTGTCAGTCCCTAGATGCCTACACTGTCAATGTGTGTGCTATACGTTCCCTTCTTGCCAAGGCATGGGCATACTGGGCACGCCTCCGTCTGCCTACTGGGGCTAGCTCAGGGTGTTCATGGTCTGAGTACCTCTGTTCCTGTGGGGCCCTTGGCAATGGTGGCAGGCTGTGAGGGCCTTCACCATTCTGTGCCTGCTGCAGCTGTTTCCACAGGATCATATTGTGTAACATGGCACGTACTATGAAGATGTGGGCACACGTACCTGGAGAGTACTGCAAGGCTCCACCAGATATGTCCAAGCAACGGAACTGTGATTTCAGCATCCCAAACACACACTTTATGATGATTCTGGTTTGTGCGTGTGCCTCATTATAGCATTCCTGCATGGGTGGGTGTGCATTTCTGATGGGAGTCATCATCCACGGTTCCAGTGCATAGCCAGCATCCCCCACCAGGTGGCCATATGGGATGTCCCCCCTGGCAAATAACTGATACAGCTGTGAGGCATGCCAGATGTGGGAGTTGTGATAGCTTCCAGGGCTGCCAGCACACACATCCATGATAATGCCCTGGGCATTGCACATGACCTGGCAGTTGATGGAGGGGTATCCCTTGTGGTTTATGTAGTGCCTACCCTGCTCACTGGGTGGTGACTTGATGTGTATGTGCATGCAGTCTATTGCACCCAGTACCTCCGGGTATTCTGCCACATGGTGGAAGAGACGCATATTGCTGGCCAACTCCTCCTGCATTCAGGGGAAGTATATGTGCTCATTGGCATGTGGTAACATGGCATCCAGGAACTGGTGTAATACCCTGGATGCTGATGCCTGTGAGATCCCCATGATAGCCCCAGTTGGTCTTTGAAAGGTACCTGTAGCTAGTATTCTCAGGCTTACACATACCTTCATATCCATTGGGATGGGTTCCTCTCTGTTTATTCTGGCTCTGAGGCATGGCCGGCACAGCTCCACAAGTTGCTCTAGGATTTCTCTGTTCACCCTGTAACGCTCTACTATCTCCAGATCATGTAGCCGCTGGTAGGTTACCCTGGATCTGAACACTCTACTCCTCCTCTGGTGCCTGAGGTGGTCATGTGCATCATCCTCCATACCACCTTCAGTCTCCAACACATGCTGGTGGATCAAAGCTATGGCAGCCCCTAACATGTACATACTAAAAGTTCCCCGTCTGTATACACCATTGGTGTAGAGTGTATGGGAATACACAAATGTGTGTGAGGTGCTTTCGCACTTTATACTATTGTGCTATGGATGCTGCTGATATCATTGGGTGTGTTTGAGCTATTCCAGCTGCAGAGTGTCTTAATTATGGGTTTTACAATGAGTACTGCAAGTGTGGGGCCTTTACTGTGGAGTTATGCTTGCCTGCCTTGAATAATCTGTTGCCCTTTAATTCACTTTTAAACGCTGGATCCCCTCCCATTATCAGGCATGCATCCACCTGCCGTCTTTCTTGCTTTGTACTTTCCCTACCCAGTCATGGCAAAATGTGTCTTGTAGCTGATAAACTGCAAATCAGCTTTGTTCTGTTTGACACTTTACTGTTTTTTTGCAGTACAGCTCCTCCCCTTTCCTGTTCTGCAGGTAGCTGCTTGCAGCCTTGTTAGCTGTTGTCAATGGCCCACTGTAGGCTCCTAGGTGTTAATTAGTTATTTGTACTCCAATTTCCCTGCTGCAGCATTTCCTTATTTCTTTCCTATATCCTTCCTGTTTCAGCTGCAGTGCGAGCCGCGCAAACCCATTTACCGGGTTTACGAGCATTTTCATCTCTGTTCACATGCATACTTGGTTACCTTGTGTACTCTCAGCTAAGCAAAGCTATGGCCAGTTCAACACACCCCTATCCTGCAGCTTTGCCTAGCTAGAGGCAAACCGGTATTGCAATGCTCCAATGTGCTTACAGCAGTGGCGACATACCCCTCTCTTGTTGTCATCTTTATCTCAAGGGCACACCTCGGTGTTATAACACTACACCATGAGGTGCATCCTTACACCTGTGGGGAATCTGTGATTCACTATTACTCCTCTCATTTGCATGGCATCGCATATTAATTCCTAGCTACCACGCATAACACTGTCACAGCCCCTTAGCAACCCTTGTGCCATAGTATGGTGTAGCATGCCTGCCATTGACTATTATGGGGAAATCATGATATGTGTTACATTGCAGTTTTATTCTATATTTTTATATTTTCCTTGCGATCCCCTCTGCACGCCATTGCCCTGTGCTTCCATGTCGCGATAGTGCAACCATATATATTAAATGTTAATTTTATATTTTGTACATTTTTTTATGCCAATGGCTATATATTTTGCCATTGGCATATATTAACAATATAATGCATGTATTTGGTCGGCTGTCATGGCTTCAATTTTATGTTTGCAAAAATGTAAACCGTTTTTTACAGTTTACATTTCTGCATGCTTACACTGCACCTGCACAACTTCCTGGATTGCTACATACCTTCATTTGCATGCTACACTGCTACACATGGGGTAATTAGCATACAGGGCCCAGGAGTTGTGCGGGCATAGTGTACTCAGGTAGTGCACGTGGGAACAGCTCGTACCTGGATCACTCGGTGCTCATATTTGGTGTTAGAACGCTAACGCTATGCCTGCACCTGGCGCAAGCTTTATGAATCCCGGGGAATGTTTCTGCAGGGGGGCTTGCTGCACCCCCCCACCCCCCTCTACTTATTTATTCCAACTCCGAGATCGCACTACAGTGTAGAAAGGGAAATCTCCCGTTCTGTGCTGTATGCCGATCTCCATTCAGATGGTCAAGCTTCTGAAATTTTGAGCATATGGTCTTGACCATATGCATTTCAAGATTTCAGCTGTTTGACCTTCTGAAGGGGAACTACAAATATATATACATATATATATATATATATATATATATATATATATATATATATATATATATATATAGATACATATATAGTTTGGGGGTGTGTAGGCTTGCCCCTATGTCAAAGGGGAGGAGGCAATGTTTTTGAGTTTTTTATATTGGAGGTTTTGTGCTGACTACTCTAAGCTTTAGATGTTTTTGGTTTGAATAATCATGTGTTATTTAAACATGCAGCAAAGGGTACTTTTAAAGGCAGTTTAGTAAAATAATAATGCATCTTTTGGAGAAAAAAGTAATGTGAAAGTTTTTCATTCATGGTTCCCAGTAAGAAGTAAGAGACTTCTCATAGGATACTTGAGCCTTTAGAGACTCCTTTGAACATCCAGTTCCATCACTTATTCTATTAAAGGGGAAACTCCAACTCGAGTGCAGAAGGACCATCTCTTTTACTCTTTTTATGAAGCGCCAAGATGCCCTTCTGTGTTATTTACCATAGCAGAATTTAATTCACTCAAATGAATTTTTGACACTGGTGAGTTTGGTTTGAATAATTTATAAGAGTATCATGTATGTAACATAACCTATAACATTTACTGATGCTTTTTTGTTGAATCTAATGGATATAAGTGCTCCTTATTTGCCTGCGACTTAATTAATCTTTTTTATGAAGATGTGTACTTTTACTCCTGGTATTGATCTAATGCTATAATCACGTCACACTTTTCTTCTGAGGAAGTCGCCATTTGCTCTTAGGTTTGAATAATTTTATCAATTCCACTGTCTTCTTAAAATATTTATTTTTTTCCAAGGGGTCATTTGAATAATAACATTAGGTTTTCATAGATATCTGTTGCCTTATTTCTCTCTAACACAGGAAAGCATATAACCACACAAATAGGTAATTTCAAATGCTATTTTGGATATTTATTTATTTATTTATTTTTTGTAAGAGTATTTGGTTTTATTCTGCAATATCTAAACTTCTAAGTGTATGTAATCTTAGCTTGACTGGTGCCTCTCACCTACATAGTCTCCTAGCGAGCAGGATTCTAAGTGTTCTTGGAATTTGTTACATTTTGTTCCATGTCACACTTTCCGTTGTTGTGCTTATATGTTTGCAATGATTTTTTGTTTTTTTGAACAACAAAATACAGTTGTGTAAGTTGCACTCATCCACAAGAATAGCTGTTCAAGTTCCACACTGCTGCAGTAGCCCTTGGGTTATATGGGTTGTTTCCTACGTAGGAAATAACTGGCGAGCTTGAAAAAGCTATGGCTCTCGCCAAGGGGGGAACTCAGCAATCACAATGAACTTTTCTTCAGAACTTTCTTGCCCACACAATGAGAGTAGAGCCTAACAATTATGAAACAACCAACCAATAGTAACAATAAAACATATAAAGTAAAAAGTATCACAACTCTACTTTATATCCCAGTGTGGGGTGGGGTGTGGCAACTGCAGCAGTGAGGAATTTTAACATCTACTATTATGGGTTAGTGCAGCTTATACAACTGCGCTATGTTCATCATTCCCACTGCTGCAGAAGCACTTAGGCTGTATGGGTTGAATACCAAACATATCTATCTTGGGAAGAAAAATTAAATGGATCTAGGAGCCCCTAGAGCTGGAGAATGGTCTTAGCAAAGTCTGACCTAGACCTAGAAAAGGAATCCAGTATGTAATGCATTGTAAAGGTATGTACAGAGGACCATGTAGCTGTATCTAGAATGCTTCTAGACTCCACCCCTTTCCAGTATGCCATTATAGAAGGCAAGACTATAATGGAATGTACCTATATACTGTCTGGGAGAGATTTGTCAAGGTGGGAATAACAATATCAACAACAGCAATAATAAGAACAGCTGAGGACAGCCACCTGGAAATTGTCTGTTTAGGCAAACATTGACTCTTTTTTGCCACTTAGTAAGAAGAAAATAGCCAGTCAGCTTTTCTAAAGGGCTTAGATCTGTCAATATAGTACTTGAGATGCCTAAACACATCCAGAGTTTGCAGAACCTTTTTTCCCTGTGTTTAAATTCTAGGTAAAAAACTAGGAGATTGATGGCTTGAATAAAAGTAAACACTGAAAATACTCTGGGCATGAATGAGGGGTTTGTTCTGAATTAGACACTATCCATACTGAAAACCAGAAGGCGTCCCACCACCACGAGAGCTTGCAACACAGAAACTCTTCTTACAGATGTCAGAGTAGTGATGGATACAGTTTTCTAAGTCAAGAATCTTAAATCAGCTTGATGGGCAGATTCAAAAGGTGATATTTTCAATTTTGTTTATGTGGAGGTCTCAAATGTAAAACTCCTTTCATAAATGGTTTCATAACAAAGGAAAAGAGGAGGAGCCATGAGAAAACTTGTTGTAATTGCCTGTGGCCAGTTCCATAAGAATGTAGAACCAATGTCACCTGAACCAAAAGGGGGTCACCATGATTATTTTGGGGGTATCCTTTTGAATCTTCAGAATTACCCTAGGAATCAGCAAAAAGGGTGGAAATGCATAAAGAATCATTCCATTCCAAGGGAATGAAAATGCATCTATCTTCCAGGCTTGCCTTCAAGAAGCCCTGAACAAAATGTGTTTAGTTGTCTGTTTTGAAAGGAGGCAAACAGATAGATTTGATGTGTTTTCCACTAATTGGTCAATCCCCGGAAGACAACTCCCCATACAATTTCCATTCATGAGGACCTGTTCTGGTCCTGCTCAGCTTGTATGCCACTATGTTATGCTATGATGGAATGTAAGGTACTTGAATGCTGAAGAGATAACTGCAAAGTCATCATTGCCAACCTGCCTAGGGGGGTGACTTTGTACTATCCTGCTTGTTCCTATACCTCATGAATGTTGTATTGTCTGTAATCACTTGAAGAGGGTCTGGGGACCAAAGATGATAGAAGGACTTCAAGACATGGATCACAGCCAATATCTTTTTTAAGTTGATGTGCTTTTGTCTGTCTGAAGGATACCATGGGCCGTGCACTTTTATCCCTCTGAAAGCTGCTCCCAGAGCAAAATCTGATGCATCTGTGGTGAGAGACTGGTTTGAGGTCTGAGGAGAGAAGGGGAGACCTGGCTTCATTTGACTTTGTTGTCTCCACTAATATAGTTCTCTTTATAAAGCCCAAAACTGAAATTTGATATTCCAGAGAATGCAAATGCTGAGTCTATGTGCTTTTTTTTAGAAATTATTGCATCTTGCTCACATGTAATCTGGTGGGAGGTATAATGAGAATCACAGAAGCCATGAACTCTAGGATCTTGTGAAATTCCCATGTAGAACTCTAAGACTGACTGGAGATGTTCAAGAAAATTTTCAGATAAAAATGACCTTTTGAGAGAAATCTATAAGGCATCCCAGAAACAATCCTATGAAATGTAATCAAGGCAAGATTTTAAAATATTTAGCTGAAAGCCCAGATGGGTCAAAAGAGATACAACCCAGGTTAATGACTCAAAAGACTCTTGAAATATAAACACATTGTCAAAATAAGGAAAAATTTGAATCCCATTTAGTCTTCAGTAAGCTATGACTAGCTCAGGACATTTTGTCAATAACCTTGGAGCTATAGATAAACCAAAGGGTAATGGAGAGAACTGATAATGTGAGTCAAAAGCAGAGAAGCTTAGAAATTTCCTGAAGCCTATGACTAGGGGAATTTGCTGGTACGAATCTTCCTTGTCTAGAGTTACCAAGTAACTCATATGAGGACTGATAGTTAACAGGTTCTGAAATGTCAACATTTTTAACTTTATAAATTTCGTGCACAGAGTTAGAAATGAAAGGTCTAGTACTGGTCTCAAAGAGACCTCTTTCTTTGGTGCCATTAACATTCTGGAATAAAAACCTTTGTACATTTTGACTTAAAGGCACTGGTTCTATGACTCCTTGGGTAGGTAAAGAGAGAAAAACCTGAATAAAATTAATGTTTGGTTTGGAGGATGAGAAGGTATTCCCCTGAAAGGAGGTGTTTGTATCCAGGGCTATCTGTAACTTTCCTATGCCATAGTTAAAACCCAGGAGTCTGAAACAATCATTTGCCAAAGAAAGATGTTAGAAACAAGTTTTTGGGACACCTTTGTAGAGAAAGGAAAGACAGTAAGGAGTGCTGGCATTATCATTATTTACTGTTGGCCTGTCCCTTTTTTCCTGAAAAGAACCCTGTTTTCTTATTATTGTTACTGTCCAGGCATGTCATTTTTGCATTTTGTTTTTCAGAATAGGGTTGGTTTTGTTTATCTGGCTTTTTTGTGTAAGAGGGAGACCTGTACGATTTGCACTGGGGTACATAACCTATCTTAAAATCTCCCTGAATTAATTTCCCTCATTCCTCACATTGTTTGAGAACCTGAGTAGATGAAGAGCTAAACCATATCTCCTTGTCTAAAGATGAATCCAAGATTTCAGACTTTACCTCATCAGCAAACTTTTGGCTGAGGATATCTTCTCAAAACTGTAGCACTAGGAGTAGTGTTTGACACAGTATCTGCACAATCATACCCTTTAAATTATGTTTATAATCATCAACCCCCCTTTTCCTATTTTCTACATGGGGTCAAGTTGCCGTGCCAACTGTTGCCATCTCTCTCAAGTCAGTGTCACTTTCCTACCTTTTTGACAGTCATGCCTGACTGTTGCAGGTCTTCTCTGACACAATCTATCCACATCTTTGCTGGACACCCTTCTTTCTTATTGCCTTCTTGTTGTCTGCTCCAAATCATGTCTCTGAACCACCATAATCTGTTTTTTAACCTTCCCTGTAATTGGAGTTACTTTTGATACTGCTTTGATGTCCTCATATTTTTGTCTGTTCCACAGTGTGCATCCTACCACCCATCTCAGGCACTTTATTCTCATCACCTCTAGCTTCCTGAATTGCTCTGCCTTTACTGCCCATATTTCTGTACTATACAATAGTACTGGTTGGACCACTGTTTTGTACACCTTACTTTTCAGCTTCGTTCGTATTCTTCTGTCATGACACTCTGTGCCATTTGGCTGCACCCCCTCTGATTTTAGCTTTGGCCTCATCATTCAGACTTCCTTGGCCTCAACAACCCCTCCCAGATACTTGAAGCTAACATGATCCACTATTTTCCTTCTATCTTAATTCTCAACTTCTTCTAATTTCCCCCATTATGTGCCTTCAGTTTTGCATTCTATTCTCCTGTCCGTTTCTGAAGTTCTTGCTTAGAGTCTACCTGTAAATGCACACAACAACTTTGCTGACCTGTCCCCAGCAATCTGTTTGCTGATCTAGTCCATCACCACTATGAACAGCACTGGTCTCAGAGCTGAACACTAATGCACGCCTACTCCCACTGGGAATCCCTCTGTGAGATCAAACATTGTTTGTACTAGAGTCACTGAGCCCTTGTACATAGCCTGCACTAATTCTATCAATGTTTCTGGGACTTCAGACCACCACAGGACTGCCCAAATCAGCTTTCTTGGGACCTTGTCATATGCTTTCTCCAAGTCTTGGAATTCCCAACTGGACTCTTTCCTCATGTCTAGCTTCTTCTCAATTGTCTGCTTCATTGCAAACATTGGGTTGATTGTGCTGCATTCTGATCTGAATCTTATCTGCTCATCTTACATATTACTTTTTATTATTCTTCATATTCATGAATCACACTCTTCAGAACTTTCATTTAGTGTGTCAGGAGTTAATACCTCTGTACTGTCCACAGTTGTGAATGCCCCATTTGTTCTTGTACACTGGCAATACTTTATTTCTCTCCATACTGCTATGAGTACCCTCTGGAGCGATTTCTACACTATCTCACCCAACATCTTGATCATTTTTGATGTGATCTCATTGAGCCTGCTGCTTTCCCTGACTTCATTTTCTTTAGTGATGTTCTTACTTGTTCTAGGGTGGGCTCCCCTCTCCTCTTTCATTGTAGGCTATATATGGCTTAGTACAGCATCAGTGGAGTTTTCTTCATTCAGAAGCTGCTGAAAGTACTCCTTCTGTCTGCCTTTGATTTCTTGTGGGTTGGTGAGCAGGTTGTTTCTGGCATCCCTTACAAAGGGTGTCTGACTATCTTCTTTATCTTTCTGTATTTGCCTTACAACCTGAGAGTTTCTTTGTGCCATTTACTGACTCACTTTCCAGAAGCTGGTAGAGTTACTCTGATGCCTTGTTCTTTGCTATTGCAACTACTCTCTTAGTTTCTTTGTTAGCCAACCAGTATTCCTTCTTAGTCTGGTCCATCATTTCTGTCTCCCAATTTGTCCTGCACTCCTTTCTTTTGATGACTTCCTGGACATCTACATTCTCCAACCAGCTTTCCTTGTTTTCCTTATTTGCGTACCTGGATCAGCCACATACCTGTTCTGCAATCTTCACACACCCTGTTTTGAGGTGCTGCCATTCTCCTTCAGCTCCACCTATTTCCTCTTCTTGCTGAGGTGCTAGAGCCCTTAGTGATTCCTTCAACTCTTTTGCAAGACAACTTCTAGGTCATCAGCCTAGCCTCTGTTGACCTTAGAGCCTTCTCTGACCACCGTTTGTAGCTGATTGTGGTAACCAGTGGTTTATGCTGTGGGCTGACTGTTTCACTGGGATGATCTTGCAAATACTGATTCTACCCCAGTGCCCTCTCCTTACTAGGAGTAAGGCTACCCGAGTTGCATGTTGGTCATGTTTAGACACCTGAGAAAGGGAAAAACTGTTTTAATAAAAAAAGAGCTTTTTATTCTATAGGAAGAGTAGAAGTCAATTCCATCTGAATATCCATATACATTTCCAAATATAAGTCAGGTAATTTAGACTTCTAAAGGCTAAAGTGAAAGAAGAAAACATTCTCTTACCTTTACAGTCCAATATTACATCCACCTTATCACCAGTTGGTATTGATCTACAGTCTGTTATCACCATGAGCCACAGTCAAAGTGATACCGCACCTGAGATAAGGTGAGAGAAAATACATTTTTAGCTCGGGGTACTTTATACAACTTATTTGCTTTTTTTTGTTATGGACTGACAGTTGGGTACAAGGATAAGTACAGCCAGGATTCAATGCATCCTCTGGCAGTATAGGATGGATGGGAGAGAAATGAGGCGTATCCATTTCTACCACATAATAATATCATAATGTCTTCTCAGTTCAGGGGAACATGTATTTGTTCCCCTAAAAATACCTCAGTCATACATACAAGCGATGGTCTGATTAAAGGAAAATTATTCCCCGGTTAGATTAGAATTAAACTTTTCCACACAATCAGAACGTTGGGTTTGTGAATGTACCGGAGAAATAGCATTTTCTCTGACAAAAATCAGAAACATCTGAGCCTGTTTCCTCAAGATTAATTTGACAGGGAATGCCTATCGGTAAAGGTTTCTGAGTATAAGCATTTTCTGCCTGTAATGCCTGTCTAGCCAAAGTAGGGAACTCATCTTTTTTAACAGTAATAGCTTCATTAAAATGAGAATGTTTAACTTTTTGTTTTTTTCTTAGTACGAATTCCAGTAGCAGAGGATCAGACGTCTGTCTGGTCAGATGGCCTCTTGGCCCAGTTGCCCCAAGACAAATCTCCTGGAATGCCTCCCAGACCCAGAGAGGATGGTTCTCCTATACTTATATCGGACACTGGAACAGCCAAAAAGGATGTGGGCTGATCCCTGGTTCATGCTGGCTAAAAGAACTACAAAAGAGGAAGCCAGAAAAGTTAGTGAGTAGTCTCAAGAACAATCAATGGTGATTGCAGGTTCACCCACTATCAGCTGAGGCATAGACTGAGTCCAAAAAATAGCAAACACTCCTTGGTAAGTGATTTCTTTCTTTCTGGGTACTGTAGGGAAAGATGCAGCAGAACAGAGTGAGTATCCATGCTGTAACCAGGAAAGAAGCACAAAAGTAGTATGTGTATCTGGACTGAACTGGTCAGAGGTAAGTTGTCCCTGAGTGTTGGCAAGCAGCACACTTACAATTACAACCTATTCACTAGTCCCTTAAGTTATAAAAAGTAAAATGGAACACAATTTCCCTGTTATTACAATTTAAGCACTTGCATAGAAACCCCGGCAGAAACAAAATAAGTTTTTCCGATTGCTAAATTACATTTTAATAACTGAACTGCTCAATTTGACTGCACTCTTCTGCTTGCTGCATGTTGAAGAAATAAAGCTGTACTTTAAAAGGAATCCATGGCCTCAGGTTGGTTCTTCCTCAACTGGAAATTTTTAAGTTCTTAAGTGTCTGCAGTATTCTTCCTACCTACAATTTTATAGGTTCATAGGTTCATAGGTTCATACTAGTCTATCTGCCCTGGGGCAATTATAAGCCTAGCCCGATTCTGTATGGCTTACGCCACCCCTTGATTTGAGTATACTGTGCCCTTTTTAAGGTTTAGTTTACTGTGCCTCTGTCTAATAGTGACACGGGAGTAATCCCTGGGACAAACCTATGATCCCCCATCCACCTATCGAGATTCTTCTTGAAGAGATTCAGTGAGGTGCTCTGCCTCACATGAACTGGAATTCTATTCCAGAGCGAAGGGAGCCTCTGGGTTATGAACCTGTCCCTCCAGCAAGTTCTATTTATTTCTGTGCTGAGGTTCAAGTCCCTCGAGCATGTGGCTCTAAGGGATTTAGATTTACTGAGGTGGAGCATGTCCATTAATTCTGGATTTGACATAGCTTTGTATGTCAGGCATAGATCGCCTCAAGTAGGCGGTATGCAACTGAGTAGAGCTGGAGTTTTTAACCGAGCAGCATATGGCATCTGTTTGAGACCCTTGATCCTCTTGGTGAGATACTTTTGGGGTCTTTCTAATTGCTGCAGGTGTCGGGTAAGGTACATCCCAAAAGGGGCATTGTATTCTATGATGGGCCTGATGAGGGATGAATAAAGGGCACGATTACCTCTCTTGATCTAGATGTGAAACCCTTCGTGATGAGGTGGGCTATGTAGAAGGTCTTTCTAACCACTTTGGCAATGTGTTTCTCAAAGGAGAGATTGCTATCAACTTGGGTCCCCAGGTCCCTAATAACTTTCTCTGTACTTAATGGGTTTCCGCCTATGTGGTAATTTGTGGGCACATTGTTTTTGCCAAAGGGTATGACTATACATTTTTTGGCATTTAGCTTTAAACCATGGCGCTGGCACCAGTTATCTGTCTCTGTGAGACCTTTTTGAAGGATGTTTGTGTCAGCTGGAGAGTTGATTATGGCGCCCAGTTTGCAGTCATCTGCGAACTTAGTGAGCCATAGTCCTCCCACGTTTGCCTGTACCTCGGAAAAGTATATAAAGAACAAGAGTGGTCCCAGGACAGAACCCTGTGGGACACCACTTGTGACCGGTTTCGAGTCTGACATGGCTCCAGCAACTCTCACTCTGTGGGTTCTGTCTTTGAGCCAGTTGCGACCCATCTTGTGACATAGGGGTTTATATTTAAGCTGGATAGCTTATCAATGATGCCCGAGTGGGGTATTGTGTCAAATACCTTTGCAAGGTCCAGATAGGCTGTGTGGACTACCTTCCCTTCATCTATGGCTTTGGTGACTGTTTCGAAGAAGTCAACCAGGTTCAAAAGGCAGGATCTGCTCTTGACAAAGCCAAACTGGGTAGGATCTAGTGTCTGTAGGTCCCCAATGTCTTTGTTTATGAGCTCCATGATGATCCTCTCCATAGCCTTGCAGACTAAGCTAGTCAGGCTTATGGGGCAATAGTTTCCAGGGTCCATAGAGGCTCCACCTTTGTGGAGTGGGACCACTGTTGCTGTACGCCATTCTGTGGGCACATATCCTGTAATGAGGCTGAGATTGTATAGCTGTTTTATTTGAGGGATTAGTTCCTCTTGGAGTTCATGTAGGATGCAACCTGGGATGCCATCTGGTCCCATAGAAGCAGTGTTTTTTGCTTTGGAGAGGGCAGCCTTCACCTGAGCATCAGAGATGTTTGGGAGGCAGCCCTCTGCCGGGCTAGGTACTTGCTCTTTTGGGGGTGGAGAAGTTTGCACTGAACCTGTCTGCCAGGATATTGGCGATGTCTGTGGGTTCAGTGTATTTTTTGTCGTTTAGAATCAACTCGGAACAAGTCTGAGAGTTGCATCCCAGGTTCCTAACATAACTGAAAAAGCCTTATGATTGTCTTTGGTGTCCTGTGCAATTTTTCTCTCAAAGCTGGCCTAGGAGGATTTTATGAGGGATCGTAATTTTTTGCTAGTACTGATCAGAGATGCCTTCCCTATTAGGGATTTTGCTCTATCATGTAGTAGCTTCCTCCTTCTGTTGTACAGTTTATTTTTGTCAGGGGTCCACCAGACTGGAAGCCTGCCTTTGGATGATTGGGTCTTGGTTTTCTTTGGGATAGCATGATCCATGCATTCCTGGAGATGTCCGTAGAATGCGTTTATATAGGATTCTGCAGTTTGGGCCGTAGTTTCCACTGGTCCTGGGGCCTTGAAGGATTCCACTTCAGTTTTGAGAAGTGAGAAGTTCGCTTTTGAGAAGTTTTTCACTGTAGTTTTCTGGGCTGGGGGTAGGGTTGGGATGTGGACATCCAGTGAAATTAATTTATGGTCTGATCTTACCAATGAGGGATATACTTCTGGTGTGGAGCATAGAGTCCCCATGTTGGTAATGATCAGGTCTAGTATGTTGTCCCCTCTTGTGGGAGTGGTGACTAGTTGCTCCATAGCATTTGAGTTTATAATTTCCAGGAACCTTTGGGCTAAGGTGCTGGGGCTTGAGTAGTGCTCCCAGTCAATGTTTGGGTAGTTGAAGTCACCCAATATAATGGTGTTCGGAAAGATCTTCATGTTCTCCAATGTTTTTAGGAAAGCCGAGTGGGATTCCTGACTTTGAGAGGGTGGTCTGTAGGATGCTATAAACTGAAAAGCAGTCTTGCCCACTGTTAGTTGCACATGGATGGTCTCTGATACTCCGTGCAATGCCACTAACCTGGAGGTGTGGATATCCTTGATAAATATGGAAACTCCCCCTCCTTTTGTGGTTCAGTCCGGGTTTTGGGGCCGAAAAACATGATATGAGGTATAGCCTGGTAGTGCTGGGGTGCTCTCTGGAGCCTTGAACCAGGTTTCTGTCACTGCACAGATATCGATGTTCTCCATACTGAGGAGAGCTTCGAGTGTGTGCATCTTGAGGTTAAGACTTCTGGCATTAAGCAGCATTACCCTTAGTTTCTTGTTCTTTGTGCTGTCTATGGGGGTGGGTTTGACTTTTGAGCCTTGCCTAAAAAAGGCACTATGGGGGTGGCAAGAGCCTTTGCCAATATCCGAAAGCCCAGTGGTGACAGGTGCAAGCCGTCCCTAGCGAAGCAATGTGGCTTGTCAAGCATGTCATCCCAGGCTGACAGACACTGGATCCCCTTTGAATGACACCAAAATTTTAGCCAATTGTTAAAATTGATCATTTTGTCTTTGTACTGTGGCATCATTCTAGGTGAGGGTAAGATGCTGCCCAAGGTCAGGGTCATACCAGCCTGGGCTACATGATCAGAGAGCTCCTCTATGTCTCTTTTCATGTAGTCCAGGGAGGTACGTCTCAGGTCATTCACACCAGCATGTACAATGACTGAGTCATATTTGTATTTGCTTTGGAGTGACCTGAGTGCTTGCATTATGTGGCAGATCCTAGCACCCGACAGGCAGCTCACCGTGACCTTCTCTTTATTCAGCCTGGTGAGTGGGACGTCAGTGTGTCTGACAATAGAGTCACCTATTACAAGAGTATCAGGTGTGTTATTCAGCCTTAAGAGCTGTGGCTGCTTGGCACACTGACTTTGTGGGCTATGTGTTGTGCGTGTTTTGTTTTGAGGTAGCGTTTGCTTGGATGTCTGCTTTGGAGGTCTCTGTTGCTTAGGTAAATTTTTATTTAGAGCCTCCGAGTATGTTTCTGTGTATTTACGTGTTTGGTTCGCTGATGTGGTGGGACTATGTGATACTGGAATTGTGTTGTGTGAGGTTACCTTCTCCTCCTGACTGGTTACACCAGTTTTGAGATGAGAGAGCTCAGCCTCCAGTTTGGCTAAATAGTTGCATCTCTCACATATATTTGAACCTGTTTGGAGGAGGAGAGGGCTGTCCGTGTACATGAGACAGTTGTAACATTGCCTCAAAATTCCCAGATTCACCAGCTGGACTGGAGAGGAAACCATTGACTGACCTTTGGACATGCTAGAGTAATATAGGGAAACTGAATTTAAGACGGACCAATAGAGGACAGGGTAATCATAGAGAGTATAAGAGTAAGTAGTGCTTATGGTTTAATAGTGCTAACTTGTAGGATTAATAATTGGACCAGTGAAGGGCCTTAGAATGAGAATATGGTGTTTAAATTGAGAGATAGAGCAGACTTTGTGGAGCCAGGAATAGTTTAAACCCAATTAGGCGGCACTGCCCACTGTTGCGCTATGCACAAAAATGCGCAAAACCGCGCAAAAGAGGGTTTTAAGAGAGGAAGATGAAGGAGTTTGGAATTGACCCAAAATGGCCAATAAAACTACAGTTTCAAGTCAGTAACCACTCCCACAGGGGCAGACAGGCTGCTCAATGTTTTTCACTGCCACTGATCAACAGAGAGACTTCCCTTTAGCCCAAGCAAGAAATGGCCTCCAAGAAACTTACAAACAGTTCAAGAACAGCAAGCCTGTAACTGAACTTTTTTAAATCTCAGAAAAGTGGGAAAAAAGCAAGATTTTTTTGTTTTTTGTTTTTTCAGAGATAGCAGAGGTTCACAAGTATCAACAAGTTATAACAGTGCAGTAAATGACCCCACACAAGAGTGCTAGGCCAAAGACAGATAAAATGCAGGTTTTGAGAAAAAAAATGATTTTAAAAATAAGTGCAAACAGGAAATTCAGTAAACAGCTCTAGGTTGTGCTCTAAATACAGTTACTAATGCAGAAATCAAGTTTAACAAGCCAGAAAATGCTCAAAATAGGTGGCTATGCAGAAAAACTTCGCAAATAAACAGAGGAAAAATACTTAAAATCTCAAAAGTGGCTCCTTTCTTCTCTTAGCATTTTCTCCTCTTGGTGGGTGCTTCACCAACAGCCAACAAGCCTGAAAAGACACCAAAACCACGAGGCAACCAGGTTTTAAGAGAGGAAGATGAAGGAGTTTGGAATTGACTCAAAATGGCCAATAAAACTACAGTTTCAAGTCAGTAACCACTCCCACAGGGGCAGGCAGGCTGCTCAATGTTTTTTACTGCCACTGTATTAAATTATGTATTAAAACATCAGGTAGGTTGTCATGAAGTGTCTTAAACATTGCACTGACACACAAGTTTCCGCCCATTCCTCCATAAACTTTTCTGTTCACCAAAATTCAAGGTTTACACAAGCAGTACTCATTTTTTCATTAAATTAGCCCCAAATACCTTCATAAACACTCTAAGCTAAAACTGTGGTCCCTAAAAGGAGATGAAAAAATACTGGGTTTCTTAAAGTGGAAATATCACTTTTATTCAAAAAAAGATAAACTAGTATTTTTTTCTTTAAAGGGCAATAATTTCTGAGTGGATGGATTCCCCAGCAGGGCCTCATCTACCAGAAATGAAGCTCTTAGCCAACTGTTGCTCCTGTGAAGTCTGAGAGATGTTTCTTTTCAAGATGGCAAGAAAGTACTGAAGAAAGCTTCACTTTGACTGCTAATTTCTCTCCTTGGGATTAGACTATCATCAGTTAGAGTGATGGACTGTGAAGGACCCATAGCTTTTTGAAGATGCCCAGTTGTTGAAACCTAGGCTAAAAGTAACCCATAAAGCCTAAGGGCCACTGCAGCAGTGGGAATGATGAACATGCCTTGATCATTGGTGTTATGAACTGAAATGTGACTGAAGAAGTACACTGAAATATAAAAATAAATAAGTAGATAATATTCTGTATCTCCGTGAATGCCATTGGTAATAATGCATGATAATAAATAAGCATTTATTTGAGCGGTATATTTATTCAGTACTCCCCCCCCCTGCATGCTAAGCAAAAGCTGTAACAGTAGAAAGTGGATTTCATAATTCAGAGCATCCCCCCCATGTTAAACAAGACAGTTAAAAGATGGGATTACACTGAAAGCAGTTATGAGAGCTGTCACTGATAAAAATTATTATTAGCAAATTAAGTTACTACAAAGATACTTTGGCAAGGGATCCCACTGTTACTCTCTAGCTGATTGAATTACTCACTGCTACTGTCTGGCTGAATTAATTACTCATTCATACTCTATAAATGACAAGAAGCAGAAACTAAACCTACACCAGCTTTATATAATTAAGCTAGAGCTTGTTACTATAACTTTGCCTTAAAGAGTTGTTTCATGTTATTTATTTTTAAACTCATCTGTCAGCAACACAGTAGAATTATTCACCATTCATTTCTTTAAACTCTAAGCTGTATTATCAGCAGGCAAAGCACCATAAATACTTGAAGCATAGCTGAAGTCTGCCAGTTCATTCTATATTTATAGCTGTATCTGCCAGCCTGACACTTAGCATATTAAGTTACAGCAGAGGACAAAAGCAATCCTCATTGCTCTTGTTATACATCACACTTTTCTTAAAAAACATGCATACTATGACCATAATACCTTCTTAATAATCAGAAAAAATTCTGATGTGCTAATTAAATAAGCAGCAGTGAACTTATAAGCATATTCAAATGAAAGACCACTCAATTAACTGCATCTGATTTCACTTTTCTATGTAAAATGTACAGCTGTTCTGTTTGGCTAATTTCTTAACATATCATTTAAGTAGTTAAAAGCATAACTGCTTTGCTTTGGTTTGAGTGAGTAATGTAGTGTATTTCAATATACCGTGATAGCAAAAACACTTTAACTTAATGACGTTTCTCTTGGTTAATTAGGTGTGCATGTTAAGATCTCTTAAAAGGGGAAAAATGCATTAAGAACTAATCATCCAGGATACTGACTTGCCAGGAAAGCTTTTTGGAGGATTTACAGGAAGTTACTTCACAATAATAGACAAAGAGTAATTGCAGACTTTCTGAATATTTCCACAGGCTGTTGATATTTTATTACAACATGGTGCTTACGTCAATGTCCAGGATGCTGTCTTCTTCACACCCTTGCACATCGCTGCCTACTATGGCCATGAACAGGTACATTAGCTATATTATCATTAACTGGACAGAATAAGTATTTACTGTTAAAGTAACCTTGGCTAAAAGAATTACAACTTTATCAGTTAGAATCATTTCTGAACAATAGGAAGCTATAAAATGAGTGAAGAAATGTCTGTAATAGTCCCAAATTAGTTATAGAAACTGACTGAGAGTGAGAAAATAAAACATCAAGGCTTTGCATTCTTAGATTCTACTTCTTGCATATCTATTGAACTAATTTAATAATATGTTCAGTCTGTGTTTATTTCCTATTGTATATACTGGATTAAGCAATATCACTTTTCCACTGCATAAAGTATTGTAATATTTCCCACTGTTTTTGTTTACATACACTGAAATTTTATCTCAGAGTATGGAAATCATGCTGCTGAAATTGTGTTATTGACTATTTTAGATTGATTTTATTCATGTTGACTTTTTTCTGTGCAGAGCCATGTACATATAACACACACACACACATACACACACACACACACACACACACATACACACATATGGGTGACTATCATTTTGTTGAAAATGCACCTTATCTAAACTCAGTTAATCACTTTACCTAAACCAACACAAATCATATTTTTTTTTTTGCAGGAGTCACTACCTTACTTGTGTGCTAAATCTAATCATAACCCTAATACGAACCCTTTCCCTAACAAGTGCCACTATATAAGACAAAAGTCCACAGAGCATGTAAAATACTGAATCGATTCCCTTTCCTAACCCTTACTCTAATCCTAGCCTGCATAAACTTGCGTATTCACAATAATTGCTATAACACAGCCTTGCATATCTTTACAACCACTGATTTTTCATTCAAACATTATTCTTCCTGCACATTTCTGCTTAGCTACGCTTTATAAAACTAAATTCAGCTACATACATACATATGTATAAAAGTCCTTTATAAAGAACTCTTGTGTGAGAGAAATTTATATCTGACTCTATACAGAGGATATACAGTCCACAACCTTAGATATCACTGCAATGTTGCACTGCAGGGAAAGATGCATAACTTATCTTACAAGTGGGCCTGCAGAGTACACCTTACCAATGGCATTCTGTTTTATCCAACATGCTTTCTCTTTTGTGTGTGCAAAAGTTCATTTGTAGAAAATTGTACCAGATTGAAGTATATGGGCAGAATTCAGTAAAAGTCAAAGGAACTTCGAATTAGGCTTCAGCTAATTGCTGGGTAATGCTCAACACGAGTAAGTGATTCAGAAATAATCCATCTCTAGCTCTATAGAATAATTAATTATGTACTTTGGCAAGCAGCACTAAGCTGCAATTTAAATTAGTATATCTACAAATCACTCAGCAAGATGTTACTCCCAGCAGCCCAGTATAGCATTAATAGAAATGTAATATTTTATTATATCTTGTTTGTTTAACATGATGATAATGAACTAGAGAATGGGTAATATGTCAGCTGCTTTAAACTGCAATCTCAACAGCATTGAAATGTATTAATTTTTGTATTTATTTATGTACTTATTTTTATTCTTTGTTGACTGGGTTAGTCCTACTAGGCTATGGCCTCTTTTCAATGGAAACCCAAAGTGGTATTTCTACTATTAGGGGAAATATGGCCAAGGTATCAGGTAATTTCCCCTTCTCTTTAGAGAACTCTTTGTCAGGTGATCACTAGGTAGTGCCAGAGGGCTATTAACAGTGAGTACTGAATCTAAGATGGAGGCTGTGAGTGGAGATGAGCTGGAAAAGGAGAAAACAATTCAGGAGGCAAAAGTTGCTTTGGAGATGAATAGTGTAGCATCAGGGGGTAAAGATGACTCTGTTTTACAAAAAAAAAAAAAAAAAAAAAAAGGGAAGAAGCAGAACCAGCAGAAGTGGATACCATGCAGTAGAGTATTGTTGTTGTGAATTTCGGCTTTTCCAGGTTAGGGGTCGCCACAGCGGAACTCCAGTCCGCTAATGATTGGCAGTAGATTTTTACGTGCCGAGTTGCCAGCTCTGACGCACAACCTTCAAAGAAGGTACGCCCATTCACGCATGTCTCCACACAGAAGACACTCTAGCTGAGAATTGAACAGGACAAAGAGTGCAGTAGAGTGTTGTAATGGACAAAATATTTGGCAGTGAGAAGATGACAGAAAGGTCAAAGGAAGCTGTAAAAATGATATGGATACAATGAGGGCATGTCTGGCCAGTGGACTAACTGGTTTTAAGGGTGTGCCCTCTGAAGAAGGAGCAGAGAGCAGTAAACAGAGAGAGACTGACAACAGTATTTCCAGGGTAAAGACTTATGCAGCAGCACCAGTTTCCAGCGAAAGAATGCAGAAATAAAACCATGTTCAAGTACAGAGGAGACAGACTGCAGTTGTTAAGAGTTGAAGGCAAATGCCTATTGTGAGAGTGAAAACAAGTATGAACAGCAAATACAAGTACTGTGTTTTGGACAGATTCATGTCAAGTAATTTAGTAATGAAGGTAATTTTGCAGAATGGAAAAACAAAAAACGATCACCAAAACCAGCTTCAATGAACAACTCAACAATTTTCTTTTTGAACATGCACCCTCCATGTGTGTGGATGCCTCCACACCCCAAGACTTATATATAGCAACTCTGAGGTTACACAACAGTGGAGAAAAAAAGCAAACTTCACTGTCAGGGAAAGTAATTTTACCAAGCACTTGGTCTTTTTGCATTTGCAAAAATTACCTTCAATGACACGATGTGCTCCCATTTTAGGCAATGTTTTTATGCCCTTAGGATTCCGTTTGACTAAAACTGGAGCATTAATACATATAGGAACTGAAGAATTTGTTTATGAATGTAAAATGAGAAGTAACATATCTCCTTGGAAGAACTATATTTATCAATATTTAAATGTGCAGTTAAAAAGAAAACTGTTGTCACAATTTAGAACAACTGAAATAGAAGAAAATTAATCAAAAATGCTTTTTTCTAAGCTTATGTCAGGATGTGCATGATATTAAAAAGTTGTGAGTGACAGAAAAGTAGGGACTGAGGGATGGGAAGTAATACAGAAAATAAGTTGCAGCATGTGTCTAATGTGATAGTACTAAATGGAAATTTTAAATGCTGGGGACAACCAAAAACATTTTTTTTCTGTGGGGATGAATCACATTTAATCCAGGATTGTACAAAAATAAGGCGTGGGCAGTGTGGGGAGTTTGGACATTCCTGAAAAAAATGTAAATCATATTGTAGAAAATGGCAAGTGAGGACCATTTTTTGTTTAATTGTTCGCTAATTAATGATGAAAGATAAAGTGAGGAAAATGAGGTGGAAAAACAAGTTTTTACACAAGAAAGGGTGGAAGTGAATAATGAGAGGATGGAGGTGGGTGAGGGTGAGGAATTACAAGATAAAAACAAAGAAAAAGATGCAATTGATAAAGTCCAAAAACTAATAAAAGAAAAAGAAACAAATATAGAGATGGAAAACAGGTCTGTGGTATTAGGAACATATGAAGAAGAAGAAGAGGGGGATATAAGATGTGAGTCAGAAAATGGCAGACGGTTCTATTGGAAGGATGAGGAGGAGAAAAAGGAGGCCAAAAGATAAACTAAAAAAACAGTTAATATAAGAATGGCATCACTAAATATGAATAGCCATGAAAAGTGTTGTTAGAACAATGACAGTGCTTGAACAGTGTGAAAAAAACAGATACAAAGATAACTTGTTTACTTGACATAATATGTACAGCAAAATTGAAAAGGGTAGAGCTTGAGTTGATGTGGAAAAGAAAATGAGTGTAGACTATAGGGAGTGATAGATGTTCTGGTACTTGCAGCATTAATAGAAAGTGAAGAGAATAAAATATGGTGTATGTGTTTTGTAGTAGTGTATACAAATGTAAATGAAATGAAAATGTGTTTGTATGTGATAGCAAATATGTTTAATGCAGTGGTGGGAGATAGGTGAAAGGGGAAATAGGCAAGATGTAAAAAATGCTGAGAGGTTGTAAATAATTGTAAGTTAAGAATAGGCAAAGGGAGAGAATATACTTAAAAGAGGATGTTATTTATTTATTTATTTATTTATTTTTTATTCCAGTTTGGTGACCGGGGAGGTCCACTGGGCCAAAGAGACCATTTTCAGTGGAGGCCCGGGGAGAAAAGCTCCGCAATACAATGTTACAAGACATAATGATAAAAATTTTTTTGGAAGTACAAATAAAATTCAAATATAAAAATGATTTACATACAAAAGAACATTGTGACAAACTACATCTTTAGATCACATTTTTAGAAGTACAAATAGAATTCAAAGATAAAAATGATTTACATACAAAAGGTTGATTTTTTTAAATTGTAGGTAGTAAGCATTCAAGTTGGTAGTCTTTCAATTCAGTAACATTTGAAGTTAAGGAAAGAGTCTAGGAGGATGATAGGAAAATTGCATAGGGTTGGGAGTAGTTGTTAGTTACCTTGGCAATGTGTGACTAAGAGAGAAATATGGAGGCAATGAAGGTTAGCCAGGAGAGAAGGAAGAGGGGAGCTTGGGGAGTATAAAGTGAAGTGTGCAGTTACATTTTCGGTGAGTATGCAGGTAGGAGAGGAGTTGAGTTTTAAAGGAGTGTAGGTTGTCACAGGTCCTCAGGACAGAGGGAAGGGCATTCCATTTTTAGCAAGGAAAAAGGAGAGTAAAAGTTGACCGGCTGGGCGTTTGGGTTTGTGGATGGAATTAAGGTTTTGGTTAGAAGATCTAAGGGGTCTGGGGAGTGTAAGGTTGGAGAATATTGGATAGTGTGGGGCAGAGGGTGGGTTGAAAGATTAATTTGAGGGCTGAGACAATTTGGAGGTAGTCTAGTTGATTGGGGAGTTCAAGCCAATTTAGAGTTTGTAGTGATGTGCAGTGATGAGAGAGGGAATTTGCCTTGGAGGCAAATTTTGAAATGTTATTGTAGCATACTTCCAGTTTGGAGGTTAGGGTAGAGAATAGATTTGTAAGCAGAGGGGCACCATATAGAAGAGATGGGAGAAGATATGTAGTGGCTAAGGTATGTCGAGTAGAGGGGAAGAGGAACTGATTATTTCTGTATAGCAGGCCGAGTTTTCTATGGATTTTTTTGATGTTAAGTTGGATATGAGTATTGAATTTTAAGTGTTCATCGATTGTGACCCCTAGGAGTTTTGCTGAGGGAACGGTATTAATGTTGGAGTTGTTAAGGCAAGAAATTTGAAATTAATTTTTTTCGGTGGTGGTGGATTTTGAGTGGGTGAAAAGAAGAATCTTAGTTTTGTTAGCGTTAAGTGAGAGGTGATTTTCGTGCATCCATTTTTCCGTGGTTGTGAATGTGGTTTGAGTTAGAGATTGGAGTTCTTTAAAGCTGGAAGCAGAGCAGATCAAAGTAGAGTCGTCTGTGTATTGGACAATTTTGGTATTGGGAATAGCTTTGTGGAAATCATTTACAAAGATGTTAAATAGAAGAGGGCCAAGTATAGAGACTTGGGGAACTCCTGTGGGGGTAGGAAGGAAGCTGGAGGAGGCTTGGCCCCATTTTACGGCTTGGGACCTGTCAGAAAGATAGCTAGAAAATCAAGATAGAGTTTTTGGGGAGATCTTGAGGTTAGATAGATGGTTTAGTAGATGGGAGTGGGAGATGGTATCAAAAGTTTTAGATAGATCTAAGAAAACATATGAAACTAAGTTACCAGAGTCTCGAGCTGAATTGACAGAGTGTAAGAAGGAGAGAAGGGCTGTGTTAGTATTATGCCCAGGGCGGAAACTGTGTTGGGTGGGAGAGAGTAGCTGGTGTTCAGTTAGTAATGGCATGAGCTACAGGTGGATGCATTTTTCAAGAATTTTTGAGATAGGAGAGAGGATGGCTATGAGGCAGAAGTTAGAGAAATTACAATTCTTGCCACCTTTGTGGAGTGGGAGAATAAAAGCAGAGTGCCATAGTTTGGGTACATAAGACTCGAGAAGAGATCTATTTATCAGGATGCTAATAGGGAGAGCAATACTGTCGGAGGCGATTTTTAAGAAGGGGGAGGGGATGTTGTCAGGGGCATTGGTGCAAGGTTTGAGTTTTGAGAGAAGTTTTTTTATAAAGTGGGTAGTTACGGGTTTGAGTTTAAAGATATGGGAAGAGGGGGGAGAGGATGTGGAGACTTGGGAAGGGGGGGTAGGGGATGTTGTTGGGGAAGGTTTTGGTTAGTTCAGCAATAAAAGAGGTAAAGAAGGAGTTGAATAGACTGGCAATTTCTTGGTCAGATTTGCTGGTATCAGGGCAAGGGTTTTTTGTTGTACCAGGCTTAAGAAGCGAGTTAATGGAATTCCAGAATTGTTTGGGGTTTTTTGCATGATTTATTTGTAAATGGTTGTAGTGAGTCTTTTTATCTCTTATGACATGTTTTTTGGCTAGGTTTCGTAACTGTTTGTATTTAAGTAAGTATTTAGGTTGTTTATGATGGAGATAGTTTTTCCAAGATTTATCTCTTTGTTGCATAATTTTCTTGGTTTCTTTAGTAAGCCAAGGGGCAGTCTTGGCTTTGACTCTTTTAGTACAGATTGGAGCTAAGGAGTTTAGGGCAGTAAGGAATTTAGAGTTGAAGAAGTGAATGGCTTCATCTAGGGGTAGGGTTTTTAGTGTGCTCCAGTTAGTGAATTTGAGGGAATCAGAGAAGGTGGAGGGGTTAAAGTTGGTTAAGTTGCGAGTGTGTAAGAGTTTATGGGAGAAGGAGGAAGAGGGTGTTGTTCTATGGGTGAAGGCAGGGAGGTGGTCTCCTAGAGGGTCTGGAATGACACCAGATGTGGTTTTGTTTGGATGAGACACTAGGATCCAGTCTAGGATGGAGCCTGTGAGGTTGGTTTTGTTGGGCCTAGTGGTAGAGTTAATAAGATGTGTGAAATTGAAAAGATTGATAGATAAGGTGGGATTTTGGTCACTGATTTTTTGCCAGTTAATATTTACATCTCCCATAATGTAAGTTTTGTGTTTAATATTTGAGGAGGACCAGGAGAGGATGTCTTCCAAGGTATTGGTGTTGTTACCAGGCGGAATATAAAGGGAGATAATGCAGATACTTTTATGGTCATTTAATTTTAGAATGCCGATTACTAGTTCAGCGTTATGAAAGGAAGGGATAGGATTTGGGAAGGGAGTGATGGATAAGTGATTAGCGTAGATTAGTGCTACACCACCACCTCTTTTGCTTATGCGGTCAGATCTGAGGGATTGAAAACTGGGGGGGGGGGGGAAGGAATTCAGTGTCGGTTATTTGTGGTTTCAGAGATGGCTACAATATCAGGTGAATTATGGTTTAGCCAAGCATGAAAGAGGGTGATTTTATTAGTTAAAGTTTGGGCATTGATGGTGAGAAATTTGAGATCTTTACAATTTGGTTTGTTGTTCAAGTTATGGTTATTTGTTTGAGACATGTTTGGTCCAGGGTTGGGATGAATATCGCCTGCTAGGCTGAGGAAAGAGAGAAGGTGAGTAAGTTTGTTGGGCTTTAGTTTGTTAGGGAAAGGATGGAAGGGTGGGTTTAGGTTTGTAGTATTTATTAGGGATTTGGAAAAGTTTTAATTTTAATAGAAAGGAGGAGTGAAATGGAGTTAAAGAGGCAGAGATATTGTGGTAATGATTCGTAGGGTGTGGTGGTGGAGGTGGATATGCAGGGTTTAGGTGAAAGTTGGTATAAGAGGTGGAATGGTATAGAGGAAGAAGGATGAGTAGTAGGAGTAGTGCAGGGGTAGGGATTGTGGTAGGAAGTGAAGGCATCATAGAATGAGAGCTTGATTCGAGGTGAAAAGAAATTTGTAGGTTAGATGGAGTTAGGTAAGGCAGGTGGGTGGGAAGGAGGATAGTTTAAAGGATAAGGTTGGTGGTGGGGGAAGTAGTTTTGGGGAAAGTGGGTGGAGTAATCTTGTGAGGGGATTGGATGATGTAAGTGGGAGGGAGTATGGGATGACAAATAAATGTAGGACCACTGGGAGTGGGTGGGAATTGGGGGCAGGGTAGGGGAGCGGAGTGAGCCCGCAGGGCGAACGGAGTGGGCTAGAGTAACAGGGCAGAAGAGTCCAGCTGAAAAAGTATCAGCCACTGCAGGTTGGAGCTGAGGTAAGTTGGTAGAAGCACAGAAAGACTGGGTGGAGGTAAGTGGGGTTTGAGCAACTCGGGGAAAGAGAAAAATATAAAGGTGGGGAAAGTGGAGTAAAATAAGGGGAGGTTTGGCTTTCGAAGGGTTTAAAGGAGAAATTGGAGTAAAGATTAGAATGGAGTAGGAGCAGGGAAACGTGGAATAGTGCTGCCACCTAGTGGAGAAAGGAGAAAAAGGCAGGCAGAGAATGATAGGGAGTAAAGAAATAGAGCAAATGGACAAAGGCTTCGGTAGAGAGAAAAACAAAAAGGGGCTGAAAGGTAAGTTTTCAGAGGGGTACAGAAGAGGGATAGGGGGCCGGAGATCAGTAAGTATCACTGAGAGGGGAGTGTTTTGCGGTCTACGGTAGGCTGCTGTGTCACGCTCACAGAGGGACCAGCTAACTAATAAGAAGGCTTATTTAGGTATAAGGCTACATACATTCACTGAAAGATTCTTTAGGGATTCCACTCTGATTGTTCCTTTTTCAAAGGTGAGCCCAGTTTAGTAAGCAGAATAAGTCCAGTTGAGGTGGCTGAGCTTTTGCAGGAGGTAGTCTGTATATTCAGGAGGTAGAGCAGGACTTTCAGGGGTGGAGTACTGTAGGGAGAGAGGGGAAAATAAACAAAAATAAGTATTTGGGGAAAAGAGGAGGCAAATGTAAGAAGTAGGGAGAGACGAGGAGGAGGAGGTATATAGAGTAGTAGGAGTTAGTGTAGAATAAGGAGGAAAACTTGAGAAAAACAAAGAGGATAGATCTAGCGGAAGGGTAAGTTTGAGGGAGAGTTGAAATTGTAAGGCAGAGATAGAGAGAAAAACAGTTAATGAAAATTGAAGGTGAAGATCGAGGAGAACAATTAATTGAGGGAGAATGTAAGAGAAGGCAGGGAGAGAAATGCAGTAGAGAAAAAAACTTATATTCTTTGCTATCATCCAGTACAATAGAGTCAAACGCACTTATGCAATGCAGCAGATAAAATTACAGGAATAGTAACACAGTATTAAATGTCAGGCAAACAGAAATAGTAACACAGTATTAATGTCAGGCAAATAGATACATTTGAAACAGGTTATGAAAAGTAGTATACCTCTATAAAATATACAAGCAGTTAAATATGAAAGAAAAGAGAAAAAATCCCAAACAAAATGGCTAGACTGCTGCTGGTTGAACAGGCAATTATCTATATTTTAGCTGTTCAATAGGTGGCTAGACTGCTGTATGTTAAACAGAAAAAAAAGTAGGGCTCTATAAAATGCCCAGTACAATAACAGGTTAGATTATATAACTATTGGCTTAAAGAGGAGACTAAAATATTGGGTTATATTTAAGTAAAATATTGAGACTTGTTGGTTAAAACAGATGGGTAAGGCTCTATAGATTGCCTGTAAAAGGAGAAAAAATTCAGGAACTGTGGGGAAAAACAATTGGTAGCGATGTAGTGCTACAATGTGACAAAATTGTGGTTAATGGGAGCATAAGCTGGGAAGGGTATTACTCTGAGCTCCTGAGGGTGTGTTCTTAGACT
Organism: Protopterus annectens; assembly: GCF_019279795.1. NCBI lineage: Eukaryota > Metazoa > Chordata > Ceratodontiformes > Protopteridae > Protopterus > Protopterus annectens. The sequence continues at coordinate 1,037,599,290 of NC_056744.1, read as the reverse complement.
AAAGGTATCAAAAAGTAGGCTCCGGGGTAGTTGGGAACCTCATCTTGTAGAAATAGTGTTTAAAAGTAATGGGGTAGAATAGAAATCAGGCCTTTGGGGTGGCATTCAAAAGGTGTTCCAATTAGGTTAAAAAGTAAACTAGCAAGCTTCGGAATCTATAGAATGGACTTTGAAATGTGATTATTGGAGAAAAAGAGCAAGTTTACAGTTGTAGGCTGCAGTATATGCAGCAGATAGCTCCTCTGGGAAGGCTACTATCTAAAGGCGGGAATGTGGAGTCTGTGGTGAAAGTAGAGTGAGAATGAGGATTAGAAAGCTCCCGCAGTAGTTGCGGAGTTCGCAGAACCCTTGGGCACTAGCAGCTTTACCACAGCGTGGTAGGAAAAGCCGAGCGGCACCAGTTTTACCTAGTACATCAGATATAAAGCATTTCTAGGGGAAGAAATCAGTTGGTATCCTCAGGGTTAGAAATCATTGTCTAAAAGCATCAGAGCATTTGCATACTGACAACAGTGGAAGCAATAAGCGGACCATTCTTTAAAGTTACCAGAACAGCTATTTACAAAATTAGACACATTAACTAAGAGTTAGGCTTCAATCAAAACACGGTCAAAGGTAATATGCGGACTGTTTTCTAAAGATTTTACGAGCAGGTTTCCAAAAAATAAACAGTTTAAACAGGTAGTAGGCTTCAAGCAGTTGGTAGATTGGTAAATCCTTTTTCTGAAAGCAAAATCTGAGCGGATTGTCTCAAGGAACACAATAATAAACAAATAAGCAGACTGATACTACAAGCAACGCATTTCATGCAGATAAGCGTATTTCACAGTCAGAGGACTAGTGGATCCCTGTTTTAGAAGAAATCCGAGCACTTGTCTCAGTAAACACAATTAAATAAACACTTTAGCAGACTGTTACTAAAAACAGAGCAAAATTATAAACAGATAGGCATTTTTAACAAGCATTATTGCAGGCTGGTCTTGAATTCAAAGCTCTGTGAGCAGCATTATATACATGTGCATATTGCACAAGGGCGAACAGCAATTTTCTGAAAGGCAGTTTGCAAAGTTTGCAAACGCCAAATGGAAAATGGTTCGAATGTGCAATGAGCGATTGCGCAGTGAGATTCGCTCATTGCACATTTGACATTCTGGGGAGGAGTACACTATAATGGGGATAGGGAAATGGTTCCTTTCCCCGCTGTAGTGCAATCTCGGAGTTAGAATAATAAAGTAGGGGGATGTGTGGGGTGCAGGGGGATTTGCCCCCCTTGCTTTACACTTCGTTTTTTTTTTGTTCGACATTAATGTTTGAAAAACAGTGAATCTGCTTTTCAATTTGCTATTTTTCGAACATTAAACACTGTCGACATTTTCAGTGTTATGGTTTTGAGTCACTCATATGAGTACTGGAACCACTGTGATTCGAGTTTATGAAGGTAAAACAATTTGGTCTTTGTAGACATCAGCTTGAGATTGTTTTAAATTTTTGTGGAACTACTTACGTGTTCACTGAGTTATGTAGTTGATAGTTTATAAATATGCTATGAAGTTTAGCTGCATTAGTAGAAGACAAGTTGGCTTGATAAATTATTAAGATTCTGACAGTGATGTCTGGCTGTGGGTACAGCATGCTGAACTGATGGATGTACAGCTGTCTGCAAATTTTTTTAACATATCATGAAAAAAAGAAAGAATAAAGAGCAAATTGCAATGTCTAGTGCACATGGCAGGTAGAGCTGCAGTTGACACTTGCTTGCAATGCATTAGATGTTCAAAACAGCTGGTTCACTGAAAAAGAATGTGTGTGTGTCTGTGTGTGTCTGTGTGTGTGTGTGTGTGTGTGTGTGTGTGTGTGTGTGTGTGTGTGTGTGTGTGTGTGTGTGTGTGATATATATATACACTGTGTGTGTGTGTGTGTGTGTGTGTGTGTGTGTGTGTGTGTGTGTGTGTGTGTGTGTGTGTGTGTGTGTGTGTGATATATATACACTGTGTGTGTGTATGTGTGTGTGTGTGTGTGTGATATATATATATACACTGTGTGTGTGTGTGTGTGTGTGTGTGTGTGTGTGTGTGTGTGTGTGTGTGTGTGTGTGTGTGTGTGTGTGTGTGTATTGACAGACTGAGTTTCTAATTGAATTTGAATCTTTTTCTCACTATTTTTTCCATTATACAAGGGAACTCACATAGAACACAGAGACTAGTATGATACCACTTGTAACATTAAAATGCAAAAAATACTCCATTACACAGCATTTTCTTTCAGGGGAAAAGCCCCACTGCTCCGCACCCCTGCAACTTTACATATAATAACTTCAAGATCACAAAACAACAGGCACAGGCATAGTCCTAATCCCCATTGTACAGTAATCTTGCACACAAAACTGTCTGCAGTTTTGCAATCAGTTGTGATTCCACTTATCAGGACATAGGTCAGACAGCTTGACAATATGTTTTCACAACAGACTGAAAGGCACAGACATTTCTGTATAAATATGTGTGTGTGTATATCTATCTCTTTATATATATATATATATATATATATATATATATATATATATATATATATATATATACACATACATATATATCTGTGTATGTGTGTGTGTGTGTGTGTGTGTGTGTGTGTGTCTCTATGGGAGTAGGGCAGCTGGTCAAATGACTGCAATGCTGACATCTGTGTAGTTGACACCATTTGGTCAACTGAAACAGATGGTCAACAGATGTCTGAGATTGCCAATCCCTAAGTAGGGGAATTTTACCTTTCCTTTCCCCAGGGATTGTGTGATCTTGAAGTTAGTATTTATAATTAGCAAGAAGTGTGGGATGCAGGGGTGCTTGTCCCTCTCAGAAACACTTGCACTTGGTTTAGCCTACTCCAGTATCATCCATGGAGCATGTGCAAAACATGTTGATGTTACATGTTTCCACATAACTTTGATATTCTGGTCATCAATACTGTGATTGCTTAACCAGGTGCCCAATATCCATATATATGAAATCACATTTATTCGCAAACAGCTTGCTCCTAATTGCATGTTACTCATAAGAGACATGGGTGCTAAACCAGGGGTTAATTTGCAGTTTCACATCAATGCATTCATTCTGATTTCATCTGAACAGAGAAGAGAAGTAGCTTGCTTTATGTGGAGGGGAACGTAACAAACTGAAGTACTTTCTTTGCAATATTCAGAGCAGTCTTTTGTAGCTTCAAGGACCACTGGAACTATCTCAGTATCCTTATTTCATGCTCTTATGGATTCTGCTTGCATGTTCTGATATTTTATAATTGCACTTTTCTCAGTACACAGGACACCGTAATCATTAATTGTTATCAAATTTGTACTTTCTTCTTCTTCATCTGTTTTATCTACTTTCTTAACAGTTGATATTAGTCCATGTGATGATTACTTCACTTTTAATAACTTTTTATAGTTTATGTTTATACTACTTCTCCACTATTTGCACTGCAATGTCTGCACATTTTCCAATGTATCATCCTTGCTGCATTATTGTGTCTTTTAGTGTACATCTTTTCAACCATAAGTAATGGAATCATGAAGAAGTTCACAGCTACCAAGTATTGTAACCATTTCCTCTTGCCAATTCCCATCATAGACTGTGCCTTCCTACTCAAGAAGGGTTATGTCAGTCGTGCCTAGGGTGAATTTGTGAATACCAATCCAACCATCTGAGCCCTTTTTGAAAGAAGAGAGTGTATCACACTGTTTTATCTCTAGTGAGAGTCCATTCCAAATGTGATGGAGTCTAGGAGTAATGAATCTTTCTTGTTTTATTGGTCTGCTGAATCAGATTTGGATCTCTTATTTTTGGTATTTATGGGACTTTTTAATATATGAAGGTCCGTGATTGCTCAGAAGGCAAGGCAGGGCATCAGTCTTCTCTGAAGAGCCTGCAACACACAAAAAAGAGAGACAGTACTTCTAGTATTTTCTGGTAGCTTGAGGACTTTAAGGCCACTATCATCTTTGTTAGGAAACTCTGGGGTCTTTCAAACTAACGGTATGTCTGATGAGGTACATTCTAAAGGGGCATTGTATTCTATGACTGGTCTGATCAATGCTGAATACAAGGAGACAAAATCATCTTTAGTTCTGGATGATATTCCCTTGGAAATCAGCTATGGCAAGTAGAACAATATCATAGAAACAATGTTTTCATAGCAGTCAAAACATAGTATCACCTCAGATTCCCAGGTCTCTAACTACCTTCATTTGGAAGTGGGGCATTGCTAATGCTATATGCTTGGTGGACAGTTTGTCTGACAAATGTGCCAGTGTTGTGTTTTTTAGCATCTAATCTAAGCCCATTTTTAATATTCCAGCCGTTTATAATTCTAAATTCCTGCTGGTGGGTGTCTGTCTCAGACAAGATATGAAAATGACTCCCAGTTTACAGTCATCTGCAAACTTGGTTAACCATAGGTCTTGTGTATTAGGCTCTAAGTTAGAGAAGTAAATACCAAACAAAAGCAATACAAGCACCGAGCCCTGTAGGACACCATTGGTCACCTGCATGTTCACCGATGGTTGTCATGTCACATACACTCTATGGGATCTTTTTTTTACCCAATTTGCTATCCATCTTGGGTTGCTCTGGTGGGGTAGAGGGATAAAGCCCTATTCAATTAATGACTCATGTAAATGATGAACTGGCATGGAGGGATGAGCAGCAGCATACTGGGAGAGTGGGTGGTGATGTGGATGTCTCTTACGATGATCCCTGGTGGAGGCTAGAGATGTCATAGAGTTGAAGATGTGGACCCACTACGTTGTTGTTGGGAGGACATGGGTGAGCTGCTGATGTAGGGAGAGGTGATATGCCTCAATGTCTCCCATTGTATGCCCACACCTGTAAATGCATTCATAATCACGAAGGAGGGAGTCTTGGATAGGGTATACCAAACCTCTCCAGTTTGATGTTTGTTGGCATGACCCTCAAAAGATGTCCTTAGAATCCACACTGGACTTGGTTAAAAAAGCATTATTAGTTTGGGGGGTGAACTGCAGTAGCTAGGCCAGGTATACTTATGCGAAAGTGCTTTTAACCGAAAAAACATTTTTGTGTATGTATGCCTGCAGTCAGAGGGAGTCGTGGGGGAATGACTGTTGTGGAGATCTTACTACGGTGCGGGTAAGGGAATTTTTTCCTTTTCCCCACTGTAGCTCGATCTTGGAGTGAGAATATTAAAGTAGGGGGGTGGGGGTGCAGGGGGGTGTAGCCCCCCTGCATAAACACTCTTTTGTTGTTTTTTCCTTTTGTTTTTGATGCACTTTAACGAAAGCACTTTTTCATAAAAAGCACTTCCGTTAAAGTGTGTTCAGTGATGTTGGATTCGGACTGTTGAGCTTTCATTCAACCATCCTAGATCCACATATATATATATATATATATATATATATATATATATATATATATATATATATATATATATATATATATATATATATACACACACACACATATACACAGGTATATATACATATATGTGTGTGTGTGTGTGTGTGTGTGTATATATATATATATATATATATATATATATATATATATATATATATATATATATATATATATATATATATATATATATATATATATATATATATATATATATATATATATATATATATATATATATATATATATATATATATATATATATATATATATATATATATATATATGTATATATATATATATATATATATATATATATATATAGATTTATATATATATATATATATATATATATATGTATATATATATATATATATATATATATATATATATATATAATAAGACTCTCCACTAGCACAGCTATGGAGTTGAGATCTCAAGCCAAGACCTCCAGCACCCTCTCTGTCCAACCAGTGATTTCTGTTCCTGCCCAAGTAGCTGACATACACACCCTTTGAGATTTGATTTATATACAGACACACTCCTGGGAAAGGCAGGCACAGGTTTACTAGCTATGCCCCCTTTTACCCAGTGTATAAGGTAGTTATCATTGCCACCAGCCAACTCTTTATCCGCTACTTCAAGGCACTTAACAAAGGGTGCCCAGTCTTACTGTGTAATGTTACTATTAATCCAAATGGTAGTTTGACCAAGGGCCAGGCTATTAGGAGTGACCTGTACAGTGTCACCAAATAGATATGCAAGTACCCTAAGAGCTTAACTATGTCTCACAGATATCAGCCACAATGATAGGTTTAAATATATTTAATAATAAATAATAAAAGAACAAGACAATAATCAGTAAGTAATCGGTTACATCAGAGTTCAAAATCACAGGAAATATTTAAAACAACATTGCAAGATAGTCTGAAATAAATAAATAAAACATCTAAACTATACTTTACTATATTCCTATCTGAATCTAAAAGAGTTACTATGCCCTAAAAACGTACTTACAGAACAACAAGCAGGCAGAAGTGGTGAGTGGATATTTCCAGGTCAAAGACAAAATACAAAATGCCCTGTCTCTCTCTGAGAGTTCTTAAGTTAATATCTCAAACATTACTACTGGGATACTTGCAGCATGACATCCCTTTTTGTCACCCAACTTCAGTTGCCAGGCTCACAAACAACCCCCTCTGATGCATCTAGCATCTCCCTGTGAAAATACATAGCCTTCAAATGTTTGCAGATCCTAGAAGTCATAAAACAATAAAGCACTTACAAAACAACACAGAGAGTTCCCTAGTGTAGACATCCTGTCTCATGCTGACTGAAACTGAAAGATGACATCTCTTCTTTATGGCCCAGCAATAAAGTACTTCAACCTGAACTATTCTTAGATTTTGCAAGTTAATCTTCTATGTTCCAGTAGGGTGCACTGTGGATACATCTTTTAAGTTCAGTACTGTGCAAACCCTGTTCAACACATACTTCTGTCCCAGCAGTCTGATATACACATAACATGCAGTTCTAATACAGTGGTAAAACAAGCAATTGCATCATGCTGATATTCACAAAAGACATATAACTTTTTACAGAATTCCAGATAGCTGTGCTGGCAGTATTTCCTTCTGTCACACTTCTATATAAATCATATTAATATTCGCAAATGGCATATAATTATTTACAAAATTTCAGATAGCTGGGCTGGCAGTATTTCCTTTTGTGACATGAGGTACACTGGATAGGTATGCATGTTGCAGACCTGCTGTGCTAAGCACAGCTCTGTGTCTTGTAAATAAAACAAAAAAAAATGAAAGAGGCACTCAGAAGCAACTAATGCTCTAAAATAGTGATTATCTTCCCAGAAATGCAGCAGTGTCTTCCACTGCCACTAAAGATAACCACTACAAGCTCTAGAGTTGGTCACCTGGCAAAAACTGACTGTTGCTTCAAACATGACTTATGGATAGCAAATAAATGCAGCAGCACTGATATATCCACTTAATAACACAGAAACCACTTAAAAAGCAGTCCAATCTGTAAATCCAATGTAATTAATAGTTTTCACTGTAACAATGCTTTTCTTTGATTTTCTTATTTTTTGATAGATTTTGTGAACCATTTTGCCTGCAGGTCTCCCTGTAATGACTCACAAAAAAAAAAAAAAAAAAAATCCAGGAGAAGAGCATATCTCAAACATTGCTCTTTTCTTTTAAACTTCTTTTTTTGTGTGTGTGGTGGAGTTCCCCACATCATACAAACTTATATATACCAACTCTGAGAATACCACACCTCAGACAAAAGGGAATATTCCAAGAAATGTCAGTCCCGGACTTGGTATATGCAACTCCATTTTTTCAGCCATTAATTCTCCATATTACAGGACTTGCTCATGCAGATCCCAATATTTCAGTTACCTGCATGTATTCCACTATCTTAAGCTATGAGTACTTCTTCTTCTTCTTTCAGCTTTTCCTGGTTAGGGGTCATCACAGCAGATCACCTTGTCTGCTCATAATTGGCAGTGGAGTTTTACTGTGTTGAGTTGCCAGCCCAGCACCCAACCTTCCACAGAAGGCACACACCTGCACGCATACATGCCTAGAGCCAATTTAGAATGTCCAATCCACCTACAGCATGTCTTTGGGATGTAGGAGGAAACCGGAGCACCCAGAGGAGACCCACGTGACCACAGGGAGGACATGCAGACTCCTCACAGAAGTCACCTCAGCTGAGGACTGAACCGGAGAACCTCTTGTTGTGAGGTGTCAACTCTAACTGCTGCACCACCATGGATATCCCATTTTAAGCTATGAGTACAAGTCTGTCATTTCCTGATTTAAGTTTACCATTCTGCAATCTTTCACATGTTAAGTCTTGAATATGTGGTTGTATCAGCTTTCTCTTAATTTGCCAGTGTGATCTCCAGTGTTCTTTTCTTCTTATTTTGATCCTTACATTCTTTATTTTGTACATTTTTCACTTTTTAGTGCATCTTTCTTGCCTAATTTGACTTAATTTTCATATCTCCCTTATGAAATGCATGTATGATAATGTATGTCCTATTAGATGTGTTTTCTTCGTTGCTCATGAATTTTATTTTGTGTTGACATGAAGGAGATCCATGGGTTCCTCATATTGGAAAGTCCATAATCTTTCCATGCCTTGAGTTTCTATATGAAATGGTTATGGTGGCAATGAATCGATATTCTTGTTTTTCTGTTCTATGGCTGCATGACTGGCCAAACAAGCAAGCGAGCAACCAATCAACCAACCATACAAACTATATATGACATAACAAGAAGGACAAGGAGATATAGTACAAATTTTATTCTTATATGTTAATTTGGATTTTGACTTTAGATTCAGTCTTCTGAAACATCCCTTTCTACTCTTTATTCTTGTTTGCTCGTATCATGTTGATAAGCTTTGTTCTATTCAAATATTCCACAGGACACAGAAAGCTTATCAGCACTAATATGGGGAATGCCATACTCCTCAATAGCACAACGGTGATAACCTGTGATTCAGCGACTTGACAAAGCAGTCTTGAACAACATTGCATTAGTAGCTCATCATCAAGTCTCTCATCATCAAGTCTCTGTATCAAACTCTGTGCCATTAGACTTAATCACACTAGTGTTCCCCTTCTGACCCATGCAACACTGTAGCACAAGCAGTTTCCAACATGCACAACTACATACATGCACCAATGCACACATGAACACACACATGTACACTGATGTGCAAACACACAAATGCTCGTGTTCACAAATATACATTCACACACAGACACACACAAATAGACATGCGCACACACACACACACACACACACACACACACACACACACACACACACACACGGACACACGGACACACACACACACACACACGGACACACGGACACACGGACACACACACACACACACACATATTACAAAAACATACATGGATGGCCTCACAGTACTTACCTGTAGTCATGCTAACATACCCAATCTTTCCATTGAATTGAAAGGGTTAAACACCATCAAAGATGGTGTGTGCATCTTCTGTTCTGTGCCTCATATAGTGCTGTGGACTATGCTTCAACTTGATCTTCAGTGCCATTCAAATGGTGTTGATACTTCTGTTTGAGGACACACAGCTAATTAACACTAGCCATGGCCCTGGACTGTTGCACATGACTGCACCAGCAGGATCATTATCTTTGCTACAGGCCTGCACTTTCACACTGATTTAGGGATACAGTGATCACTAAATTGCTTGGTCATAATGTATTTCAAAAGTCAGCAGAGGACAGGTTTCCACAGAGCATGAGTCTGGCAGTTAGTGCAGAGCATGAAGGCTGTGATTTCCTAAGGAGCTGTTTCCTGTAGTTCAAGATTTGATTTGCTCAGCCTCCATTCGCCATCTGTTTAACTCAGATCAAGTCACTTAACCAATTAGCTTTCTGAGGAAATTGGCATTTGGGCTAGGCTTCTCAATGGTCTTCCCTGACTGCATGCCTAGTAACTACCTATGAACCTTTGAATCTTATGCCTTTCAAAGCAATATACTGAAAGTCATAATACTGAATGCACAGTGTTGAAATTTCAAAATGCTGAAATCAAAATAAGTATTACCCTATATGGATAGAGAGCTGTACCCCATCCATCCACCAACACAGGACCCATATTAGCACTTCTTTCTGAGTTTTACTAATAGGGGATATTGTTTGCTGACTGGATGTGTACTGTTGTCTGTATATGTAGTACAGCTTTACTGCCACCAAAGAGTCCACTCCTCTGAGGCTTTTGAGGATCAACATTTGGCTTCTGCTTTCCTTTGCTAAGCAGATAAGTTCCCTTTGGGGAAAAAAGTTAATTCCCTCTTCAAGAAAGCTATTTTAAAGATGGGAGTGTTGTATTTTATTGGACTGTCTTGAGACTGTAAAGTACTTTTAAATAGAGCACTTGTTTTTTCTATCAGTTTAAAACTGCTGTTACCTAAATGAAAATATATTTTCTGTGGAGAAATTTTGTTTATTTTTCCTTGGTGGGACTTCTTCTAACTACAAAAAGGAAAATAAAAAGTTAAGATAACAGCCTTTACCATCACAGCAGGCTAGCAATTTGCCTCAGCTGCAGGTGGATGACTGCTATGGCCATTAATTGTTCCTCAGACCTCTCATCTTTTACCCTGAATCCCTCTGGTATTGCACCTACAGCCACTATAGACTGGGGGGTTAGCCACATCCTCCACTGTTGGAGTCTTCTCAGTGGAAAAGGGAGAGCCATGTCAGTCCTGGGAGAGTGAACATAGAAGGTTTCTCTGCCATACCAGAATGCTGTGCACATCCCTGGGGAACCAGTTACTGCAAATAGTATCACAGTTGGCCCCATTCTTCCTGTCAAAAAGAAACAGAAAACTAGGCATGTATCTACACCTGCTCAAATTTCTTAAGACAGTAGGAATTTACCGAGTCTAGCTCAGGGTTTAATTCAGGTTATTGATCCTTCTTGTAAAGTAGTTTCTGGTAAAAGAAAAAGGGATTCCTCTTTTCCTGAAGAGATTCCAGATTCTGAATCTGAACAGAAAGACAGAGGGATGGCTTTAGTTTTTTTTCTGCTTCACATTTCTGGCTCAGACTTGGAGGAGAGCTCGTTTTTTTTTTCTTTCTACTGGGGTTTCTTTTTCTCTGAGTCTATTGATAGAATGTGCCACTGTTTTCAATAGGAGAACACTGAGGTTTCTCGGTCCCTCAGAAAATACTCTAAATTCTTACAGAAGGATTTTTCAAAACCAACTCCCTTTCCTCCTGTTCTGTCAGCTTTAGAGGATGTGTGTGTTACTGCCTGCAATTTTTCTGTTAGTTTGCCAGCTACCCCTAAAATGGCAGATAGGCTGTATAAAATTCCTCAGTCTTTTAAATTTGTATACACTATTCCTGAACCTGACTAAGCAGCTATAAACTCAGTTGATCCCACTGCTGCTAAGCACTTAGTTGTTTCCAATCCTACTCTTTTTGATAAGGATGGGAAAATTATTGATAGGTATGGGAAAAAGTGTTTGCTTCTGCAACTTTGGACTAGTATGATCCCAATTATTCTCATTAAGGGTACTGCATAATTATCAGTCATGGGATGGGTAAGGCCAATCTATAACCAAACGGGATTGGCTATTTCGAGCACAAAAAGGGAAACTAGTACTTACCTATGAACCTATGTATGTTATTAGCAGGAATTTTGAATTCACCATTGTAAAGTTTCAGCATTTTGACATTTTAAGATTTTAAATTCAGTATTATATCTTTCAGCGTAACACTATTCAATAAGTTGTTACATATCCTATATACATATCTATCTGTCTATCTATCTATCTATCTAGCTATCTTTCTATCTATATCTATGTGTATATTAAGTTCAGGAAGCAGATCATAGCTCTTACACAAGCAGAAAGGAACTTGGAATTGTTTGTTATGTGCCCCTGCCCACCCCTCTTTTTCATTGACTTAGAAGGAAGCTGTGCAATGCCTGCATTGTCAAGCTTCACAAAGGTCTGTCTGTATAGCTCCACATCCTGGAAGTTTGGCTCTTTCCAGTTGTCCAATAACATCTAAATTGACTCATGTGGCAACAAAGTTGTTAGGAATCATCCAATCTGTAGCATGTTAAAAGGCACCACCTTCCCACAACATAACAGATGTTATCCAGAGGGCTTGAGTGAAGTCTGGTATCCCAAGTGTGACCCAGAGTTTGACAGTGCTAACAAGAAATAGAGTAAAAAGGATTAGTACAGATGAAATCACTTTACCTAGCCGATCTAGGAGACTCTTTCTTTAATAACCTCCCTGTGAGAGAAGTAAAGACACCTTGCTGAAGTTTCCAGTGGTTTATTCAGTTAAGAAGGTAGATGGACGAGTGTTTTTTGTTTTAAGTCATTACATTCAACAGTTCAGTTATTTAAAGGAAATTACAGACAATAGTAGTAGGGTTCAAGGGAGCTGACTCGAAGAAAACCCAGGAGATGGGAAAACAAGGAGCATTCCCATAGCTTAGAGGTTAGTTCCTGATTTGAATATTCTTGAAACACCTGTGATGATTTACCAGTTCAGCAGACTATGGAACTTCATTCTAAGTTAAAAGGTTTTATTTTTAACTTTTAGCAAACAAAACATGACAACACACCATGAGCTACCATTACAGAACTATATTTAAGAAAACACTTTCACCTGAGCTTTATCAGGTCCATCGAACAGACTGGTTTACATTGTGATCATTAAAAATACCTCCTTTTTAGTAGTCTGTTTTGTAACACGTAATATGAGAGGCCGTGTCTACATCTGTGAGAATCATATTCCTTGAAGCCAATTATGAAAGCTTTATTACAGAACTTTTTCCAGTCTATCACATGTAATATGAGAGGCTGTGCTCACTTTTTCAGGGCTCATATATCCTGAAATATAATACAAAAGGCTAATATTCTCTTGTATAGCAAAAAGGTTACAATGACACTTATAAGAGGCTCATATACATGATTAATGTGACCAGTCCCCATTCTTCTTCCTCCTGATGAAGACAGACCTTTTGATATGCATGGGAGGTAGTCACTTAAAGATAGACTAGGTGATTCTCATTTTTGAACAATACATGCCTCAAGAGAAATAGCTTACAGTGGAAAACACAAGATGGGTGAACTGGAAATTATGCCATTCAACATTTCCTCTCAGCTGCCTGTACCTACTTGGGTTAAAACTGGGGCTGCTTACCTCTGTGCCACACAGCCAGCTCTACTGTATTTTCCTTGAATGTAGACTGCTAAAGCTCGTCTAAGGTTATGAAATACTGGTGAATACTGCTGCAAAATTCTAGCCCAGAGGCAAGTCTATTGTAGACTGATGATTTTCTTTTTAAGTAGTCTAAGGGTCCATGAAAGCACAGTCTCAAAACTAAAACTAGGTACAATCATTTCCAGGGAGTCAGGACTGAGGCAGTATGTAATCCTATATAGAGCCCATCTCATTTTGTTTAGACCATAGTTGCAATATGACTTGTTCAGCTGAAGTAGTACTTGTAAACTAAATATGAAGGTGTGGCCTCAAAAGGGGTGCTACTGAGGGAAGTACCACAAAAAAGACTAACTTTGTGTTTGCGTTGCATACAGTAAGTTGTCAGTAAAACATCAATGTAAGACAATATGATTAACATGAGGTTTAATATTTGTGACTTGTGTCTGGCTTCTTATATGTGACCTGTATCGTGAGCAACCTTATTTGGATCATTGAGGGCAGCACCCTAGTCTTTTTTTCAACAGTATGTAATTTATTGCATCATAGTGTCTGCTGGTAAAAGTCTAGGAAAGATGACGTATTTACAATTGTGTTCAGATTTACCCTATTACTAAAGATGATGGTGTTGCGATCTATGTTATATTATTCCTAGGAGCTATTATCCTGAAATCCCCCATGTGTACCATGCAACACTGAAATCACTATATAAGTGACCAAGAGAATAAATTCCAGCACCAATAAAAATAAATCTTCTGCCCAACACACAGACATATTAATAACAGCAGTCACTGGAAAAGCTTCAATAATGCTATCCAGCAGCCACTGATCAATGCAATGGGGGGGGGGGGGCAGTCACAGCTGGTTTGACCTTACCGTCTGCATTCCCAGTACTGAGACTGATTTTGACATTAGCACATCATACATGGATGTTTAGAAGAATCTATATATAATAATTTCTACAATTATCTAATGTTTCATGCACAGACAAAAAGTTCAGAAATTGCACTATATCTAACAGAAGAGTTAACTCAGAAAACCTATACTTGAATTGTTATACTCCAAGAAAAAATAACCAAGGAAAATGTGGAAGAAAATATAATTGCACCCTCTGTGCTGCTTCCATCCCAAACTCCTGCAAAGGGAAACTCTGAAGTGATCTACTGTTAAGAGCTTACCTGGGAAAAAATTAAACATCTGCATGAGAATTGTCATAAAAGTGGAGCTATATCATATCATCAAAGATACACATAATCAAATTGCATTTCATTGGAAATGCCATTCATCGAACCCTTCACATCCCCCCTGCTAATTATATATACCAGTTCTGAGATCGCACTACACAGGGGAAATGGCAAATTTCCTGAGCCCCACAGTAATGCAATCTTAGTTAGATCTCTTCGACAAATGGCATCATCGATAAAAAGCCATTCAAAATGCCATTTGATGATGTAACTCTTCAAAGAAATACTAG
>NC_056744.1:1037469627-1037579627 GCF_019279795.1 Protopterus annectens | reverse complement strand
CGTGGTGACTGTTCTCATTTTTTGGTCTTTACTATTGGTTTTCTTTTTGGTGAGAACGTCTTCAGCTTTGGGTCGTGTTCTTCACAATTTGTACTGAAAAATATAGTAGAACCAAACCACAGCCAGTATCCAGAAAAAAGAAACTTTTAATGGTGAGCACTTTCGCGACAAATTTTGCCGCTTCATCAGACAGCACAGCATCTCTTTACTTTGGTATTTAAAATGTATTCCAACCAATAAAAACTTGGTACTGGCTGTGGACTGGTTCTACTATATTTTTCAGTTCTATAACTATCATTAACCCATTAGTTGATGTGATTAGAAAAACACAAAGTTGGACCTACCCATATATCCAGGTCCTTAAATGAATCTAAGTTAAAATCACTGTGCGCTGTATTATTCACCTTTCAGTTTATGTCTCCCAAATCTCATATGCTTAGTTTTTGATGTATTTATCAGCATATTATTCTCCTGTGCCCTAATGGTTATATTTAGTCCAAGTTCTTTTGCAGACATGCCTTATCTGTAACACATGTAATCACTTTACTCAATTTCAGGTCATCTGCATATATAGTGCAGAACACCTCAGATGAAAAAGTTAGATCTGAAAGATACAATCTTAACAAGTAAGGGCCTAGGACAGAGTCCTGTGGGACACCCTGACTGTAACAAAGAATTGCACCTGTCCAGTTGCTGTATGATGCTTGCCATGTCCTATTTTTGAGCCAAGCAGCTATCCATCTTATCAAGAGTACATAATTGAGTGTTGTGTTGGGGAGGCATGATAAGCAATTGGCATGGGTGAAATTATCTTGTTTATATAGTGTTCTGAAGTGCTATAGTTGTAGTAGGCAACTGGCAATTAGGGTATGAATAATATTATTCATTTATTCTCGATGGTTACTGATATTTAGTTTTATCTGATGTTTATGCTGGGTACTAATACTGAGATATAGTTTTAATGAATTAGAGTCATATGAAACTGACAAACTGTTACTGTGCATTGATTTAAGATGCGTAGATGTATGATATTGGGGGGGCTGGTTGGAGGATTAAATGGGGTTATATGGGACACAAATCAGTATGGGAAGGAACTAATCAGTACATATTTGCACACACAAGCATTAACCTAAGGACATGATGGTGCAGCTCCAAGGTAAGTCACCAAAAGTCAGACGTGAATATTTTAAATATGCAAAGTGTAGATGTTTACATTAGGAAATAGTATTAAACTTGGATATGTGCATGAGGAATATGTTGTGAATTTAGTCCAAAAGCTACAGATAGCAAATATCCCACTCCTTGCCATGTTATGCATGCCACCCTCAGTAGAATGAATACCCTACACAGAAGTAACAACTTGGCCAGAATAAGGACAAAAGAAGAAGTGGTATACATTTTTTTGCAAGAGACAACAACTAGATCCAGAGTAGACAGATGGAAATAGAGCCTGTCAGCAGACTAAAATGCCGCTCAATTATGTACTACACTAGTGGGAAGACATGACAATGACTTACTCAGCACAGAAGGTGGATTGTATCAGGAGTATGGGAACTCTGAAGAAATCATCACTCTGCCTGCAGAATAAAGTAGGGAAGAGGTAACATCTGCTACATGAAAATCATGTAAGCTGTTTTCAATATTATTACCACTTAAGGTAACGTGAACAATGTCTAAGACTAACCATTGAATTTCTCCAAGTTTGTTTGGGTTTCTAATACCATGACAGGAATGGACCCCATTCCTAAGTCAAAGTATGATTAAAGTTCATGAAATTAGTATTGTTTCAATCTTTGATGGTAGCTAAAAGTGCTCTTTGTAGCATCTGCAATCTGCCCAAAAGTGACTCCTTCTGCATTTCATATGGAGGTACATGTATTGGTAGCATATCTAAATACGACTGTAAATTATTTTCTGTGAGACCCATTGCACCTACTACTATTGGAACTGTTTGGTTAAACTTCTTTTATGTTGCCCTTGTGTCTGCCTACATATCCTAGTATTTTATGACTTTGTGTCTCTCAGTATGCAAGACACTGTAGTCACTGGGTGTAGTGATATCAGTGATCAATGCTACTTTTGCGTTCTTTTCATGGACTACTATATCTGTTTGTCTCACATCTATTTTTTGAACTGTTGGTAATGGATGATCTCATGTGATATAAACTTTATCATTATCTATAATGCTTTCTGGCTTATGTTTCCAATGCTTCTCAGCTGCTTCAATATTATAATGTTTGCATAATCCCTAGTGCAACAGTCTTGCCACATTATTATGCCTTTCAGTATACAGGTCCTCTGCCATTAGTGTGTCACACCCAGCAACAAGATGTGTGACTGTTTCCAATTCTGTTTTACAAAACCTGCATTTGTCTGTTTCTCTTCCATGTTCAATGGACTTTGTAAACCAACATGCATGTAGTCTATTGTCCTAGGCCAACAATATTAACCTTTCATCTTTTGGTTTAAATTCATCTCTCCTTAACCATTCCTGCATAATATCCTGATTGACATGAGGTTGTACCAGGAGTTTTCTGTACTTGTAACTATTTTCACTTGCTTCCTGATTTTTATCTACTTCTGGTTTGATTTCCATTCCTGCTTGATACCAATATGCTTCTGCTAAACTAAGCAGGGAAGTCATCTTAGACTTGTTCCTTTCATGTTTTAAAAACTTCACTATTTTTAGATGTTATGAGGTCAGCAGTTATGTATACAGTCCTACAATCTATACATGTAATCAATTACAAGAAGGCCCATACCTGCTTCAGAATAGGGAATATATAATCTTAGTATACACTGATTTTTATAAATCATTTGAGGCAATTTTCTTGTTTTCCTGTCCAGCTGATCCAATACCTTTTGGAGCCAGTCAATCATCCCAAAACTGTAAGTTAGAACAGGGAGAACAAATTTATTTATAAAGCATGGAGTTTGTTCCTAGATGTCAGGACTGTCTTCTGAATTATTTCTTTTCTTCACATTTGTTCATGCTTTATTGTTGATCCTTCATCATTTTCTAAATATTTATATACTCCCTCCTGCTCAAGTTCCTTTAAATCACATTCCTTTCTCAAAATGATATTTTCTGTAGCTTTCCTGCTTTAAAGGTCACTTTTGCACATTTATCAAGACAAAACGACATTCTTATATATTCTGAGAAAGTTTTGACCACTTGCAGTTGTGCTTTCAGTTTCTCATCTGATGAAATATACAGTTTTAAATCATCCACAAAGGGAAGATGAGACGTCTTTATACTTTGTTGGTTTCTTGGAGCCAAACTGTAATCATGACCTATCAGTTATCCTGGAATATCTTTCTTTGAATTTGTATCCCTGGGATAATGTTGTGTCTTTTGGCTTTTCCCGGTTAGTGGTTGCCACAGCGGAACTCCGGTCCGCTAATGATTGGCAGTAGATTTTTACGTGCCAAGTTGCTGGCCCTGATGCACAACGTACAACGAAGGTATGCCCATTCATGCATGTCTCCACACAGAAGATGCTCTAGCTGAGAATCAAACAGCACGTCTTACTGTGAGGCGACAATGCTATCCCTGGGATAATAATATGTCCTTTATAATGGTTTAGCTGCAAAGTGGTTTGCCACTGTTTCATGGTGATTGTAATGTAATCAGTCAGTGTAGGGTGTATCTTATACATCTGTAAGCACTCCTTTATCCATGAATGCGCCGTGCTGTCAAATTCTTTTTTGTAGCCTAACTATGTCATACCTAGCTTCTTCCCCTTTTTACAATTCTCCATTGTGACTTTATTTAACAGCGAATGATCCCTTGTTCCATATGACTTTCTTTTATTACCCTTTTGTTCTGTTGCCATGATTGAGTTTTCTTCTAAATAACTATAAACCCTGTCAGCATTGATTCCAGTAAATAGTTCATATATCACCAGAAGGCAAGTTATTGGTCTATATTTTTTAGGATAGTTTGCAGTTTCACTCTTAAGGGGGTATATTTTTTCCTGTTGTTAAAAGGGTTAGAGCCTGTTCTGGATGTGCATATAAATAGTTCTTACTCAATGCTAAATCTTTGTGTAACGATGTTTACTTTTAGCCAGAAGTTAGGTACCATATCTTGGCCTAGGGTTTTCCAATTAGGAGCTTTTCTTAATTTTGTTTTAATTTCTCTGGTTGTTACTTTATCCCATTTCAAATCCTGTATGTTTGAACTTCTTACTTTTTCTTTCACTTCTTCTATCCATTTACCATCTTTGTTATGTTCCACAGGGTCTTCATAGATATTTCCCCAAAATGTGTCTATTTTTTTTTTTTCATTGGTGTTTCTGTTCCTTTTGCCTTCTTTCCCATTTCTGTATAAAACTTTTTTGTATCATCAATAAATTGCTTATTTTGTACTTTTCCTTTATATTTATTTGCATATCTTCTATGTTTTCCTGCCTGCACTGCTATCTTTAGTTTATTATTTGCAATAGTGTATGATAAGTCCTGGTCTATTCTGATACTGCACATTGCTTTTATTACATCTATCTTTCTAAGCATTTGTGTTGATCTGGTCCCTCTTCTGTACTCTTTTAGCAGTGATGCTTATTGTCTTAATTGCTTTATAGGATATTTTTTCTATTTGATTCCTTCATGATGGCATTTGATTTCTTCTCTTCCTTCCCCTTATCTCCATGTGATTTTTGTGGTAAGATTTTTTTCTGTTATTAATTTAGCTGCATAGTGATATATCCCATTGAATTCTGTTAAATCACATACATTTCTGTTATTAGTCTTATTTACTGTGGTAATAACAGAAATGTATGTGATTTAACAGAATTCAATGGGATATATCACTATGCAGCTAAATTAATAACAGAAAAAATCTTACCACAAAAATTACATGGAGATAAGGGGAAGGAAGAGAAGAAATCAAATGCCATCATGGAGGAATCAATCTTATTTACTGTGGTATACTGCGGTGGTGGTGCTGCGGTGGCGTTGTTGCCTCACAGTTACACGTTGCCCGTTTGATTCTCAGTTAGAGCGTCTTCTGTGTGTCGACATGCGTGAATGGACGTTCCTTCATTGAAGGTTGTGCGTTAGGCCCGGCAAGCCAGTACGTAAAAATCTACTGCCAATCATTAGCAGACCGGAGTTCCGCTGTGGCGACCCCTAACCGGGAAAAGCCAAAAGACACAAACAGTCTTATTTACTGTGGTCATTTGCTTTATCAAAGTTCTAACATTGTGGGTTTTACTAACTTTCTGTTATCTGTTTCTTTCATTGATCTTAATATGTCTATCCTTCTCTATTAAATCCAGAAACTCTTACCTTAGATCATTTTCCTCTAAACTATAAGCATATTCTTTGTTCTTAGTGTGACATATTGTCTTAGTTGTGTCCACGTCATCCATTGCTATTTCATGTGGAAACTCACTGGCCTATCACTCCACAACATGGACTGCATCAGAGTTGCCACTCTTTCCTGATCAGTCCCTTGCTGTGCAACTCCAACTGAACTTTTGTACTCATTTCGTACTGAAGACTCCAGAATATCTTCATGTGGCAAGTGATTATAAGCTTCTCATTATATCTGTTTCTCCTTAATTTGGGGACTCATTGTCACATCATGCTGTGACATTATCAGAGTTGAATTTTCAACACCAAACCCTTCTCTTCTCAGGTAATCCATACTTCAGTTTCTATTTCTTTAACTTCTTCATTACTAATCCTCTTTTCTACTTCCCCCCTTTGTTTTCTTATTTATTTATTTTTTTTTTTTGGTATTATGAAATTTTCAATATCTGGATGCCTTTGCCTATATTTCTTCAAGCATTTTGGTGCTACTTTTTTGCATTGATTAATTTTGCTTTCTGCTTTGCATAAATATTTCATTGCATTACATCTCTTTTTCTTTCCCATGATCATATTTCTTCTGCAGATGGCTCCCACTCTACCTGTTTCTCCTCACTTTGGGAACTCATTGTTCCATCATGCTGTAACATTACCAGAGTTAGATTTTCAACACTGAACCCTTCACTTTGCAGGTATTCTAACTTCACTTTCTGTTTGTTCAACTTCTACTTTACTAATCTTCTGTTATATGTTCCCCTTTGTGATCTTATTTTTGTATTGTGAAATTTTCCATATCTGGGTGCCTTTGCCTGTATTTCTCTTCAAATATCTTTGGAGATGCTTTTTTGTATTGATTAGTTTGGCTTTCTCCTTTGCATAAATATTACATAATATCAGATTTCTCTCTGTTTCTTTGCCATGTCCATGTTTCTTTTTTATACCTTTCAAAAATCTCTAAGTTTTGTCCTTTATATTTTCACACTTTCTCAACCACTTCTTTTTTGAAATAGCCTAAAGTTTCTTGGTCAACATAAAATTTTTCATGAATCTGTTGTATTAATGAGCACAAATCTGTATTTGAAGCTTTTGACAGTTTTTCATTTACAAGTATTTTTCTTTCCTCCAGTTTTTCCTCTTAATCTTTTGGAGTATATTTTATCAGGAAATTTTGGGCTTCTTGCATATTAGTAACAATACATCATTTCTTTCTTATCCTCACTCTGTCATCTTTATGGCTCTTTTTTAGCCTGTCAGTTTTTGTGTATTTTGTGGAGTGCTACTTCCTTCTTTAACGGGGGTGAGGGCCATCCTGCCCTGGGCCTGGTCTAACCCCATTGTAGTAATGTTTTCATGTCTTGAGGATTCTACACTGTCATTTTTTTCCAGTCCTGGCAACAGTGCACCTACCAGGATTGAACATTTTTTTTTACCCTGGGACTTGTACGTCCAGCTGTCTTTTTATTTTGTCTTAACCTACCTCTGTCCATCTAATATTCTATATAAAACACAGTCTATATATCAGTGTTGTTTTGGTGAGGTTTTGTAAAAACAAGGTCCACCTCATGAAGGTACTTGAGCATAACTTAATTTCTAGCTATACTGCTCTCTGTTGCTTGCTGATTTTATCGTCCCTCCATTCAGACCTTTATAATCTCTTCATTCAGTCTAAAACTAACTGTATATGATTAGTGATGTACAATAAACTATTGCAGCCTAAAGTGACTAGAAACACAAGTATCTATTAAAAATTAAATTTCTCTGACGGAAGACAATGAGTAGTTTTGGGAAACACTAAAATAAAGAACTTGTAGTTGTCTGCCAGTTTTAGTCATGTGCCTGATGCTAGGATTGTGCTAGGTTAGCTACATAAAGTCATGTCCAAATGTATTAAAGCCCAAAATTAGAAAGGAAATCCTTGCACAGGGAGAAGACATATGGGAAGATGTTCAATTTTATATAGAGAAAGCACATAATGTATTTGGATATTGACTAGCTATAGTCTCTTTACCACAATAATAGGCTGGGATCCAACCTTGTAAAAGTCAAGGCTGTATATAAGAAATTAATCTTGCCATTGCATCTAACTAGAAGACCTATTATCATAATGACTAACACATAACATGCTAACAAGAGCATTAGAAATGCATCAATCAACTCCTTCATCTTGAATACTATAAAACATTTTCACCCTTTCCATATCTTAAAATAAAATAAACTACATAACAATTTGTTAACTATTTCTATAATATTTTCCAGAATTTGTTTTTCAAAACTCCTAACACAGACATTCCCACATTAGCTGAGCTGTGTATTTTTTACTGTCCTTTCAATTCATGAAGGCCTGGCCTACAAGCACTTTAAAAATATAAAACCTGGCTCCATAGCTGTGTTCATCCTTTCACAAGAATTTTTGAAGTCTGCAGATAGTTCCAGGAGTCATTTACAATCCTTGTCAGTAGATCCTCCAAACAAAGATGTATTCCAGTCATTTGGACAATTTAGGAAAAGGAATTTTATTCTGCCCTTTCAAAAGGGCAGGCCCTCATCACACTTAAAACATTTACATTTCTCTCCACCCTTTCAGAATTTTAGAAAAACGTGTGAACCAACAGCTCCTTCAGTATTTATCTAACTAAACATTATTTCCAAGACTGAAAATTGCTTCAGGTCTTTTCATTGAACCAGCTCAACCCTCTTTGTTTGATGAAATATGTGTGCTGCCAGTTAGACAATGGTAAATTTATTGGTGATATCTTCCTGAATTTCTTCAAATCCTTTGGTGCTGTTTGTCACTCTAGGTTTCTGGAGACTGACTATCATTAAATCCATTCTTGGTGAGTAGCTGGGCATCCACACCTTTACCCCTCATCTAGCACAGCAGACCCTGTTGGGCAAATAGAACCAGTTGGAGGAACTGGAGTGGCTATGTTCCTAATGGTCTACTCATCTGACAGCCTAGTATACCCGTGAACCAATGGATCTATACCATAAACAGACATTTAATAGGCATTGGTATTTGAAAATGAAGCAATGTTGAACTAAATAATTGTTAAAATGCTTTACATACACATTGCTAATTACAATAGCTCATTTTTTTCTCTGCTTCTGTAAGAAATGCCAAGAACATAAAATGATATCCTCACGGATCATATTAGATGCATTCAAGTCTTAAAATGAAAAGGTTTGAAATAAGCAAGAATTCTGTCTGAACTAGTTAACATCCTGCTCATACTAATGAGATTCAAAACCACAAAAGAGAAGTATGTTAGCGCTATTCAGTAAATCAAATACATACGGACATTACCTGTTCTTCACAGATTGCTTTTAGCGGGGAAAATACTTGTAATAAAAGTATGTGGGCAAAATCAATTTATAGCAAAGAGGTAAACAAAGCTACAGTTTTTGAGTCAGAAATATGGCATTTAAATGTATATATTTAATGACAAGTTATGCATTTATATCATTCTGATTTCTTTATTTAATTATATGAATTAGTGTGGTAGATGGTCAGGTGACTGAGTCTATGAGCTATTAACAAGTTGCTTCCTATGTAATAGGGTTTGAGTCCCTCAAACTTAATTTGCCTACTGTAAAACCTTAGGGAAATCTCTTAACGAGGCAGTGCTTTAAGGCAATTGGAAATTTGGACTAGGCATAGAAATGGTCCATTAGATTATATCTATTTTAATTACCTATGAAGTAGCTGTTGTCCTTGAAAGTCATTGGCTGTTATTTCTTTTTGCTGTCCTCAAGAATGATTGCACTTGAGTCTGTACTGTTCCTGTCAACCGCAAGTTTTGCCTTTCAAAACATTTACAATGTTTTAAAAGGTCAAAAGTGTTATGTAAATAGGTCTAGCTGGGGTTCCCTGTAATGAATCTCTTACAATAAAGCCTTACAAGTTTTCTGATTACATATTGTGAGAAAATGGAAACTATCTTGCTATGTGGTTAAAATGTCTTGTAGCATTGCTGCAAACCCCCCCAAAAAAAATAATGAAACAGACCTTAATATAGCAATAAGCCAATTGTCAGATATACTGGTATATTTGCAGGACTCACTATTTCTTATAACCAGGAGAAGATTGACAGGCATTTTTTTTTTGCCTTTAGATAAACTCAAGTTTAAAAAAATCTAATGAAGTAAGATCCCACAAATGATAAGGTTCATAAAACATTTTTAGAACTTAAGAAAAAAAGTCAGAATAGCCACCAATTTGACTAAGGTTGCCTATCTCAGAAGGAAAGGAAGGTCTCTCATTATCTCCTACATATTTCTGGAAAACTATAAGGCAACTTACAGGAAAAATATAGATGCAAAATATACAGATAGCAGCCAAGTTTATTAGCAATAGTTTTGCACAGGATTACAGAATTCACTCCTCTCCCAATCTTATGAATACGCCATCAGCCCCTCCACACACACACACACACACACACACACACACACACACACACACACACACACACACACATATGACTATGAGTTACAGATACTTATGTGAATATTGCTGCACACTTCAGATTGTGTCGAATGAATGAATGGTAATATCTTCTCATCTGTAATACTTTGTTTTAACCAAGTTCTGCTTATTGTAAAATTACCAGCTCTGTGAGAATGTGAATTGTGTAATTATACAATTTTGTTACATATTCTACGGTTACTATGGCAAAGTTTAAAAACAGTGATCTCTGTGAGAATGTGAATTGTGTAATTATACAATTTTGTTACATATTCTACAGTTAATATGGCAAAGTTTAAAAACAGTGATATGTGATAATGGCGCTAATGTTTGATATACTGGAGAATGAGTCTAGAAGGTGGGCCAAATTTAGTAATAGGAATGGATGTTGTGTGGTTTGATATAGTATATGAGTTTAATGGTGACATTTCATTTTTTCTTTTATGTATGTTTGCTGTAAGATACATAAGAGAATTTACGTGCAAGAGCATTTTAGCATAATGAAGTAAATTAATTTGCTGTGTTTGGTCATGTGTCTGATGCCAGGACTGACCTTGGTCAGCCAGCTATAGTCATAATAAAACTAGTAGTCCAAATATATCAAAGTGCCACATTTAATAATGAATGATATGGGATTAGTACTGATAATAATAGATTAGGTCTTGTGATAATTTATGGATATTGTAGAAATAAACAATGTAATGCAGGAAGCCTTAGTAGAAATATATTTATCAGGTGCATTTTTAAAAGTTATTGCATTTTTTTAGTTGATCTATGTGTTAATTTTATCTCATAGATTTGATTAGCATTTGTTAAATGTTTGTTTAATCAATATAATTTTGTGTGGCTGATATTATGTAGAATACAACTATAGTAAAGGTTAATGCAGTATTTAAAATAGTTACATACATAAATAACATACATACAAATATTTTAAGCACAAGCATTAATGCCCTTCTAGCCTGACAATATACCAAAACAGTTGGTCCCATAATGTGTCCAGGCTGTTCTTAAAAATATCCGAATAAGTACTTGATTTGATGTAATTTGGAAGTCTATTCCATGCATCAGCTGCTCTATCAGTGAACCAGTTAGTATGCCTCTCATTCCTATATAATCTTCTACATAGGTAGTCTGATAATTTTTATTACTTTTTTGATAACCCCAAATATTCCCAGAGGTAGATGTCTCTAAGTGCCCTATATACCTGAATAAGATCTCCTCTTAGAAACCTGTAAGAGATGCTGTACAAGTTCAAATATTTCAGCATTTCATAATAACTTAAATTACATCCATGACTGCCCTTGTTATATTTATGCTGTATTCTTTTCAGTTTACTCCTGATTGATTTCTCATAAGGTTTCCATATTCCTATTCCATATTCAATGCAACTAACAAACAATGACTTCACCATTTCTGGTTTCTTAGACTTTCTAAATCTTTTTATACAACTAATAGTTCTATAACTATAGTAGCAAAGAAGAAACAGAATGTGTTGCAGGCAAATGGTTCCCCCAAATGATAAAAGCTAATGTACTGGAAAATATAGTAGAACCAAACCACAGCCAGTATCCAGAAAAAAGAAACTTTTAATGGTGAGCACTTTCGCGACAAATTTTGCCGCTTCATCAGACAGCACAGCATCTCTTTACTTTGGTATTTAAAATGTATTCCAACCAATAAAAACTTGGTACTGGCTGTGGACTGGTTCTACTATATTTTTCAGTTCTATAACTATCATTAACCCATTAGTTGATATGATTAGAAAAACTCAAAGTTGGACCTACCCATATATCCAGGTCCTTAAATGAATCTAAGTTAAAATCACTGTGCGCTGTATTATTCACCTTTCAGTTTATGTCTCCCAAATCTCATATGCTTAGTTTTTGATGTATTTATCAGCATATTATTCTCCTGTGCCCTAATGGTTATATTTAGTCCAAGTTCTTTTGCAGACATGCCTTATCTGTAACACATGTAATCACTTTACTCAATTTCAGGTCATCTGCATATATAGTGCAGAACACCTCAGATGAAAAAGTTAGATCTGAAAGATACAATCTTAACAAGTAAGGGCCTAAGACAGAGCCCTGTGGGACACCCTGACTGTAACAAAGAATTGCACCTGTCCAGTTGCTGTATGATGCTTGCCATGTCCTATTTTTGAGCCAAGCAGCTATCCATCTTATCAAGAGTACATAGTTGAGTGTTGTGTTGGGGAGGCATGATAAGCAATTGGCATGGGTGAAATTATCTTGTTTATATAGTGTTCTGAAGTGCTATAGTTGTAGTAGGCAACTGGCAATTAGGGTATGAATAATATTATTCATTTATTCTCGATGGTTACTGATATTTAGTTTTATCTGATGTTTATGCTGGGTACTAATACTGAGATATAGTTTTAATGAATTAGAGTCATATGAAACTGACAAACTGTTACTGTGCAGTGATTTAAGATGCGTAGATGTATGATATTGGGGGGGCTGGTTGGAGGATTAAATGGGGGTTATATGGGACACAAATCAGTATGGGAAGGAACTAATCAGTACATATTTGCACACACAAGCATTAACCTAAGGACATGATGGTGCAGCTCCAAGGTAAGTCACCAAAAGTCAGACGTGAATATTTTAAATATGCAAAGTGTAGATGTTTACATTAGGAAATAGTATTAAACTTGGATATGTGCATGAGGAATATGTTGTGAATTTAGTCCAAAAGCTACAGATAGCAAATATCCCACTCCTTGCCATGTTATGCATGCCACCCTCAGTAGAATGAATACCCTACACAGAAGTAACAACTTGGCCAGAATAAGGACAAAAGAAGAAGTGGTTTTGCAAGAGACAACAACTAGATCCAGAGTAGACAGATGGAAATAGAGCCTGTCAGCAGACTAAAATGCCGCTCAATTATGTACTACACTAGTGGGAAGACATGACAATGACTTACTCAGCACAGAAGGTGGATTGTATCAGGAGTATGGGAACTCTGAAGAAATCATCACTCTGCCTGCAGAATAAAGTAGGGAAGAGGTAACATCTGCTACATGAAAATCATGTAAGCTGTTTTCAATATTATTACCACTTAAGGTAACGTGAACAATGTCTAAGACTAACCATTGAATTTCTCCAAGTTTGTTTGGGTTTCTAATACCATGACAGGAATGGACCCCATTCCTAAGTCAAAGTATGATTAAAGTTCATGAAATTAGTATTGTTTCAATCTTTGATGGTAGCTAAAAGTGCTCTTTGTAGCATCTGCAATCTGCCCAAAAGTGACTCCTTCTGCATTTCATATGGAGGTACATGTATTGGTAGCATATCTAAATACGGCTGTAAATTATTTTCTGTGAGACCCATTGCACCTACTACTATTGGAACTGTTTGGTTAAACTTCTTTTATGTTGCCCTTGTGTCTGCCTACATATCCTAGTATTTTATGACTTTGTGTCTCTCAGTATGCAAGACACTGTAGTCACTGGGTGTAGTGATATCAGTGATCAATGCTACTTTTATGCGTTCTTTTCATGGACTACTATATCTGTTTGTCTCACATCTATTTTTTGAACTGTTGGTAATGGATGATCTCATGTGATATAAACTTTATCATTATCTATAATGCTTTCTGGCTTATGTTTCCAATGCTTCTCAGCTGCTTCAATATTATAATGTTTGCATAATCCCTAGTGCAACAGTCTTGCCACATTATTATGCCTTTCAGTATACAGGTCCTCTGCCATTAGTGTGTCACACCCAGCAACAAGATGTGTGACTGTTTCCAATTCTGTTTTACAAAACCTGCATTTGTCTGTTTCTCTTCCATGTTCAATGGACTTTGTAAACCAACATGCATGTAGTCTATTGTCCTAGGCCAACAATATTAACCTTTCATCTTTTGGTTTAAATTCATCTCTCCTTAACCATTCCTGCATAATATCCTGACTGACATGAGGCTGTACCAGGAGTTTTCTGTACTTGTAACTATTTTCACTTGCTTCCTGATTTTTATCTACTTCTGGTTTGATTTCCGTTCCCGCTTGAAACCAATATGCTTCTGCTAAACTAAGCAGGGAAGTCATCTTAGACTTGTTCCTTTCATGTTTTAAAAACTTCACTATTTTTAGATGTTATGAGGTCAGCAGTTATGTATACAGTCCTACAATCTATACATGTAATCAATTACAAGAAGGCCCATACCTGCTTCAGAATAGGGAATATATAATCTTAGAATACACTGATTTTTATAAATCATTTGAAGCAATTTTCTTGTTTTCCTGTCCAGCTGATCCAATACCTTTTGGAGCCAGTCAATCATCCCAAAACAGTAAGTTAGAACAGGGAGAACAAATTTGTTTATAAAGCATGGAGTTTGTTCCTAGATGTCAGGACTGTCTTCTGAATTATTTATTTTCTTCACATTTGTTCATGCTTTATTGTTGATCCTTCATCATTTTCTAAATATTTATATACTCCCTCCTGCTCAAGTTCCTTTAAATCACATTCCTTTCTCAAAATGATATTTTCTGTAGCTTTCCTGCTTTAAAGGTCACTTTTACACATTTATCAAGACAAAACGACATTCTTATATCTTCTGAGAAAGTTTTGACCACTTGCAGTTGTGCTTTCAGTTTCTCATCTGATGAAATATACAGTTTTAAATCATCCACAAAAGGAAGATGAGAAGTCTTTATACTTTGTTGGTTTCTTGGAGCCAAACTGTAATCATGACCTATCAGTTATCCTGGAATAGCTTTCTTTGAATTTGTATCCCTGGGATAATATTGTGTCTTTTGGCTTTTCCCGGTTAGTGGTCGCCACAGCGGAACTCTGGTCCACTAATGATTGGCAGTAGATTTTTACGTGCCAAGTTGCCTGCACTGATGCACAACCTACAACGAAGGTACGCCCATTCATGCATGTCTCCACACAGAAGATGCTCTAGCTGAGAATCAAACAGCACGTCTTACTGTGAGGCGACAACGCTATCCCTGGGATAATAATATGTCCTTTATAATGGTTTAGCTGCAAAGTGGTTTGCCACTGTTTCATGGTCACTGTAATGTAATCAGTCAGTGCAGGGTGTATCTTATACATCTGTAAGCACTCCTTTATCCATGAATGCGTCATGCTGTCAAATTCTTTTTTGTAGCCTAACTATGCCATACCTAGCTTCTTCCCCTTTTTACAATTCTCCATTGTGACTTTATTTAACAAGAAATGATCTCTTGTTCTATATGACTTTCTTTTATTACCCTTTTGTTCTGTTGCCATGATTGAGTTTTCTTCTAAATAACTATAAACCCTGTCAGCATTGATTCCAGTAAATAGTTCAAATATCACCAGAAGGCAAGTTATTGGTCTATATTTTTTAGGCTAGTTTGCAGTTTCACTCTTAAGGGGGTATATTTTTTTCCTGTTGTTAAAAGGGTTAGAGCCTGTTCTGGATGTGCATATAAATAGTTCTTACTCAACGCTAAATCTTTGTGTAACGATGTTTACTTTTAGCCAGAAGTTAGGTACCATATCTTGGCCTAGGGTTTTCCAATTAGGAGCTTGTCTTAATTTTGTTTTAATTTCTCTGGTTGTTACTTTATCCCATTTCAAATCCTGTACGTCTGAACTTCTTACTTTTTCTTTCACTTCTTCTATCCATTTACCATCTTTGTTATGTTCCACAGGGTCTTCATAGATATTTCCCCAAAATGTGTCTATTTTTTTTTTTTTCATTGGTGTTTCTGTTCCTTTTGCCTTGTTTCCCATTTCTGTATAAAACCTTTTTGTATCATCAATAAATTGCTTATTTTGTACTTTTCCTTTATATTTATTTGCATATATTCTGTGTTTTCCTGCCTGCACTGCTATCTTTAGTTTATTATTTGCAATAGTGTATGATAAGTCCTGGTCTATTCTGATACTGCACATTGCTTTTATTACATCTATCTTTCTAAGCATTTGTGTTGATCTGGTCCCTCTTCTGTACTCTTTTAGCAGTGATGCTTATTGTCTTAATTGCTTTATAGGATATTTTTTCTATTTGATTCCTTCATGATGGCATTTGATTTCTTCTCTTCCTTCCCCTTATCTCCATGTGATTTTTGTGGTAAGATTTTTTTCTGTTATTAATTTAGCTGCATAGTGATATATCCCATTGAATTCTGTTAAATCACATACATTTCTGTTATTAGTCTTATTTACTGTGGTAATAACAGAAATGTATGTGATTTAACAGAATTCAATGGGATATATCACTATGCAGCTAAATTAATAACAGAAAAAATCTTACCACAAAAATTACATGGAGATAAGGGGAAGGAAGAGAAGAAATCAAATGCCATCATGGAGGAATCGATCTTATTTACTGTGGTATACTGCGGTGGTGGTGCTGCGGTGGCGTTGTTGCCTCACAGTTACACGTTGCCCGTTTGATTCTCAGTTAGAGCGTCTTCTGTGTGTCGACATGCGTGAATGGACATTCCTTCGTTGAAGGTTGTGCGTTAGGCCCGGCAAGCCAGCATGTAAAAATCTACTGCTAATCATTAGCAGACCGGAGTTCCACTGTGGCGACCCCTAACCGGGAAAAGCCAAAAGACACAAACAGTCTTATTTACTGTGGTCATTTGCTTTATCAAAGTTCTAACATTGTGGGTTTTACTAACTTTCTGTTATCTGTTTCTTTCATTGATCTTAATATGTCTATCCTTCTCTATTAAATCTAGAAACTCTTACCTTAGATCATTTTCCTCTAAACTATAAGCATATGCTTTGTTCTTACTGTGACATATTGTCTTAGTTGTGTCCACGTCATCCATTGCTATTTCATGTGGAAACTCACTGGCCTATCACTCCACAACATGAACTGCATCAGAGTTGCCACTCTTTCCTGATCAGTCCCTTGCTGTGCAACTCCAACTGAACTTTTGTACTCATTTCGTACTGAAGACTCCAGAATATCTTCATGTGGCAAGCGATTATAAGCTTCTCATTATATCTGTTTCTCCTTAATTTGGGGACTCATTGTCACATCATGCTGTGACATTATCAGAGTTGAATTTTCAACACCAAACCCTTCACTTCTCAGGTAATCCATACTTCAGTTTCTATTACTTTAACTTCTTCATTACTAATCCTCTTTTCTACTTCCCCCCTTTGTTTTCTTATTTATTTATTTTTTTTTGGTATTATGAAATTTTCAATATATGGATGCCTTTGCCTATATTTCTTCAAGCATCTTTGGTGCTACTTTTTTGCATTGATTAATTTTGCTTTCTGCTTTGCATAAATATTTCATTGCATGACATCTCTTTTTCTTTCCCATGATCATATTTCTTCTGCAGATGGCTCCCACTCTACCTGTTTCTCCTCACTTTGGGAACTCATTGTTCCATCATGCTGTAACATGAGTTGGATTTTCAACACTGAACCCTTCACTTTGCAGGTATTCTAACTTCACTTTCTGTTTGTTCAACTTCTGCTTTACTAATCTTCTGTTATATGTTCCCCTTTGTGATCTTATTTTTGTATTGTGAAATTTTCCATATCTGGGTGCCTTTGCCTGTATTTCTCTTCAAATATCTTTGGAGATGCTTTTTTGTATTGATTAGTTTGGCTTTCTCCTTTGCATAAATATTACATAATATCAGATTTCTCTCTGTTTCTTTGCCATGTCCATGTTTCTTTTTTATACCTTTCAAAAATCTCTAAGTTTTGTCCTTTATATTTTCACACTTTCTCAGCCACTTCTTTTTTGAAATAGCCTAAAGTTTCTTGGTCAATATAAAATTTTTCATGAATCTGTTGTATTCATGAGCACAAATCTGTATTTGAAGCTTTTGACAGTTTTTCATTTACAAGTATTTTTCTTTCCTCCAGTTTTTCCTCTTAATATTTTGGAGTATATTTTATCAGGAAATTTTGGGCTTCTTGCATATTAGTAACAATACATCATTTCTTTCTTATCCTCACTCTGTCATCTTTATGGCTCTTTTTTAGCCTGTCAGTTTTTGTGTATTTTGTGGAGTGCTACTTCCTTCTTTAACGGGGGTGAGGGCCATCCTGCCCTGGGCCTGGTCTAACCCCATTGTAGTAATGTTTTCATGTCTTGAGGATTCTACACAGTCATTTTTTCCCAGTCCTGGCAACAGTGCACCTACCAGGATTGAGCATTTTTTTTACCCTGGGACTTGTACATCCAGCTGTCTTTTTATTTTGTCTTAACCTACCTCTGCCCATCTAATATTCTATATAAAACACAATCTATATATCAGTGTTGTTTTGGTGAGGTTTTGTAAAAACAAGGTCCACCTCATGAAGGTACTTGAGCATAACTTAATTTCTAGCTATACTGCTCTCTGTTGCTTGCTGATTTTATCGTCCCTCCATTCAGACCTTTATAATCTCTTCATTCAGTCTAAAACTAACTGTATATGATTAGTGATGTACAATAAACTATTGCAGCCTAAAGTGACTAGAAACACAAGTATCTATTAAAAATTAAATTTCTCTGACGGAAGGCAATGAATAGTTTTGGGAAACACTAAAATGAAGAACTTGTAGTTATCTGCCAGTTTTAGTCATGTGCCTGACGCTAGGATTGTGCTAGGTTAGCTACATAAAGTCATTTCCAAATGTATTAAAGCCCAAAATTAGAAAGGAAATCCTTGCACAGGGAGAAGACATATGGGAAGATGTTCAATTGTATATAGAGAAAGCACATAATATATTTGGATATCGACTAGCTATAGGCTCTTTACCACAATAATAGGCTGGGATTCAACCTTGTAAAAGTTAAGGCTGTATATAAGAAATTAATCTTGCCATTGCATCTAACTAGAAGACCTATTATCATAATGACTAACACATAACATGCTAACAAGAGCATTAGAAATGCATCAATCAACTCCTTCATCTGGAATACTATAAAACATTTTCACCCTTTCCATATCTTAAAATAAAATAAACTACATAACAATTTGTTAACTATTTCTATAATATTTTCCAGAACTTGTTTTTCAAAACTCCTAACACAGACATTCCCACATTAGCTGAGTTGTGTATTTTTTACTGTCCTTTCAATTCATGAAGGCCTGGCCTACAAGCACTTTAAAAATATAAAACCTGTCTCCATAGCTGTGTTCATTCTTTCACAAGAATTTTTGAAGTCTGCAGATAGTTCCAGGAGTCATTTACAATCCTTGTTAGTAGATCCTCCAAACAAAGATGTATTCCAGTCATTTGGACAATTTAGGAAAAGGAATTTTATTCTGCCTTTTCAAAAGGGCAGGCCCCCATCACACTTAAAACATTTACATTTCTCTCCACCCTTTCAGAATTTTAGAAAAATGTGTGAACCAACAGCTCCTTCAGTATTTTTCTAACTAAACATTATTTCCAAGACTGAAAATTGCTTCAGGTCTTTTCATTGAACCAGCTCAACCCTCTGTTTTGTGAAATATGTGTGCTGCCAGTTAGACAATGGTAAATTTATTGGTGATAGCTTCCTGAATTTCTTCAAATCCTTTGGTGCTGTTTGTCACTCTAGGTTTCTGGAGACTGACTATCATTAAATCCATTCTTGGTGAGTAGCTGGGCATCCACACCTTTACCCCTCATCTAGCACAGCAGACCCTGTTGGGCAAATGGAACCAGTTGGAGGAACTGGAGTGGCTATGTTCCTAATGGTCTACTCATCTGACAGCCTAGTATACCTGTAAACCAATGGATCTATACCATAAACAGACATTTAATAGGCATTGGTATTTGAAAATGAAGCAATGTTGAACTAAATAATTGTTAAAATGCTTTACATACACATTGCTAATTACAATAGCTCATTTTTTCTCTGCTTCTGTAAGAAATGCCAAGAACATAAAATGATATCCTCACGGATCATATTAGATGCATTCAAGTCTTAAAATGAAAAGGTTTGAAATAAGCAAGATTTCTGTCTGAACTAGTTAACATCCTGCTCATACTAATGAGTTTCAAAACCACAAAAGAGAAGTATGTTAGCGCTATTCAGTAAATCAAATACATACGGACATTACCTGTTCTTCACAGATTGCTTTTAGCGGGGAAAATACTTGTAATAAAAGTATGTGGGCAAAATCAATTTATAGCAAAGAGGTAAACAAAGCTACAGTTTTTGAGTCAGAAATATGGCATTTAAATGTATATATTTAATGACAAGTTATGCATTTATATCATTCTGATTTCTTTATTTAATTATATGAATTAGTGTGGTAGATGGTCAGGTGACTGAGTCTATGAGCTATTAACAAGTTGCTTCCTATGTAATAGGGTTTGAGTCCCTCAAACTTAATTTGCCTACTGTAAAACCTTAGGGAAATCTCTTAACCAGGCAGTGCTTTAGGGAAATTGGAAATTTGGGCTAGGCATAGAAATGGTCCATTAGATTATATCTATTTTAATTACCTGTGAAGTAGCTGTTGTCCTTGAAAGTCATTGGCTGTTATTTTTTTTTTGCTGTCCTCAAGAATGATTGCACTTAAGAGTCTGTACTGTTCCTGTCAACCACAAGTTTTGCCTTTCAAAACATTTACAATGTTTAAAAGGTCAAAAGTGTTATGTAAATAGGTCTAGCTGGGGATCCCTGTAATGAATCCCTTACAATAAAGCCTTACAAGTTCTTTGATTACATATTGTGAGAAAATGGAAACTATCTTGCTATGTGGTTAAAATGTCTTGTAGCATTGCTGCAAACCCCCAAAAAAAATAATGAAACAGACCTTAATATAGCAATAAGTCAATTGACAGATATACTGATATATTTGCAGGACTCACTATTTCTTATAACCAGGAGAAGATTGACAGGCATTTTTTTTTGCCTTTAGATAAACTCAAGTTTAAAAAAATCTAATGAAGTAAGATCCCACAAATGATAAGGTTCATAAAACATTTTTAGAACTTAAGAATAGCCACCAATTTGACTAAGGCTGCCTATCTCAGAAGGAAAGAAAGGTCTCTCATTATCTCCTACATATTTCTGGAAAACTATAAGGCAACTTACAGGAAAAATACAGATGCAAAATATACAGAAAGCAGCCAAGTTTATTAGCAATAGTTTTGCACAGGATTACAGAATTCACTCCTCTCCCAATCTTATGAATAAGCCACCACCCCCTCCACACACACACACACACACACACACACACACACACACACACACACACACACACACACACACACACACTTTACCAGTACCCGAATTCTGATCTGCCTTCTATTTTAGGCAGACATCAACTAAGGAAATAAAAGAACAACTTGGAAATTTAAGAACATATTTTGGGACAAAATAAATTAACCTTCACCCAGTTTTCTTCAGAAAGGTTGCAAACACCATTAAAAGGCCACTTGTGAACATTTCCAGTCTATCGGTCACTACTGGCTTAGTCCCTACTATTTTCAAACTTAGAGTTATAAGTCCCTTACCAAAAATACTGTCACAGAATTAATGTAATGACTTTATGCCAGTATCCAATCTATTTCCATTGACTAAGTTCTTTGTAAAACTGCTCAGTAATTAAATGTTTGACTACATTACAGTTATTCTGTTTTATGTGACCAGTAGCATGGATTTCTTTGATAAGCTATACATCTTCTAGTATTGTCTACAATAATATGAATGACAAGTTTCTTACGGGTTCCTATCACGTAGTCGAACAGTTACAATTTCGAATGACATATGGTCAAGACCATATGTTCGTATTTGTAAATGTTCGAGCGTGTGAATGGAAATCTCCATAAGTGGAGGTTTCCATTCACTTCAATGTGGTGCGATCCTGTAGTTGGTATATTTAAGTAGGGGGGGTGCAGGGGGGGCTCGTCCCCTGCATACAACAATTTTTATATTTGTCCATTGTGTTTTTATTCGGACATATGTCAGTCGAAGTTACGGCACTTTGACTACATGATATAGACCCGTTTCTTACTACTGACCAAAAATGACAAGAACATTTGAGACTAAAAAATGTGACTGTTAACCACTCATTTTTGCTGAATATATTAAAAAAATCTACTTTGGTTCAGGGATGTTCAAATAGGTCAAAAATTATTTAGAAAATAGAACTTTTCATGTCTACAGCAAGAACCATAAATAACCAGTTCTTCAAGTATCACATATAAAAGCTAACTCAAAATAACAAAAACATGAATATATATATATATTCAGCAAATATGGAATTAAAAATACATTTTCATTCCCAAATTTTTGTAATAACGTTGGCATTAACAAAAGTACATTTCTGTATTACAGATTCAACATATCTGATGTAAAACACTATTAACATATTCCTAACTGGCACAAATGATTTTTCCATGCTTTTAAGACCAGGCAGCTATATTACATCATATAATTGTGATTTTTTTAAAAAGGGAGCTCCTTTTGAACTGAGTGCTTTATGAAGGAGTCTATAAATTACTAAAAAATGAAAGCTCTTCAAATAATTGTTTTTTTATTTTTAAATAAATGGAGGAGTATACATTTTGGACACGTGGTTCACTGAACACATCGTTTTTGTGGTTCTGCAGTAGCAAGCACTGGTTAGACATAGAAACTAGAATAAATAGGCATATCACATGGATCTCTGTTAGGTACCCTCCTTTTCTCTTTTTTAAATGATATATGCTCTGCCTAATCTTAATATAGTTACATATTATGGTGATCTCTTATTGCTAATTTCTAGGAAAACTTTTCCAGGACTTTAACAAACACATGACAACTGCTCAAAAGTAAACAGCTGGATGACTGCCAATAAGCTAATAGTTATTTCTCCAAAAATCCAACATAATGCGTTTGCTACATCATGAAAGTTAACAACTTGACCAAATCATAATAAATGATAACTGCAATATAGTAGCAAAACAAAAAAAATATCATACTAATAGACCTATCTTGTCATTTATCCAGATAAAATAGCAAGCAAAGCACTTCCACAGCTACAGCTTTGTTACAACATATTTCACATTTGTTCCCAACCACCTGTTGGAAAGGTGCTTATCCCACAAACTGAGTATGCCCTCCCCTTCCCTTGTTTAACATTCCAGTAGAAATATACAAATTTTGCAAGTCAAAGAAAATGAGATCTGTCACTATGTACGTTTAGCTGTCAAGTACACTCAAAACTGTGACATGTCAATGGGTTTTAAATAGCTGCCTATAAATAGCAGAGCTGAAATGTTACTATGCATTCTCTTATTTGGTATCATAGTACTAAACAACATCTCCCACTGAAGTCCGCACTCTACTAAGGGGTAATTAAGAAGATAGTATCACAGCAGAAAGACCAAGATTTTGTTTGACCATTGATGAAAAGGCATTCTTTAAACTGGTCCCAGGTACATAGGACCACTTTCTTACAGGTATTAGAACTGAAAAATACTGAGTGGTTTTACTAGAAAACTGAGAGAATATCTTCCAGAAAAACAATACTTGCACATACTGTGAAGATAAATTGTAAACTGTATTTCAACACTATGACTGCTTGAGGGAAAGTGAACAAAGTCTAATACTAGATATACTATAAATTTCATCTGCTCATTTAAGATTTTGTAACCTACTTACCTCATTTTTTCTATTTTTTGCTTAATAGCTTCTTCTAAGATTTGTAAGTGAACTGTTCAGTTTTTCTGTCTAAAAAAATACGTTTTTAATATATATTCATATATGTATATGTTGTATTGCATGGCAGTCTTCTGGATTAAAAAAAAGCCAAGAACTTTCAAATAAAGAACCCCAAAAAGGGAAAATTACATTTGTTTAAGAGTTCCCTTTACTTAGTATCTTAATGGACCGGATTTAAAAAAAAAAATCTACTGCAATTACTCTGAGTGTCCTACGTATGCAGCAGTACAGAAATCCATTAGCCAACAAACTGACCCTGTGGCACACAGGGATAAAGCCCATAGTACTCCCTGGAAGATCAGTGTTCACTTAGCAGTATTGGTGCTGAAGGGACAGAGAAGCATGGGAGTGATCAGCTTACACTGGCTCACCCTTTGGTGTGGGGCTGCCTAGGCTTGTTACAACACCAACAATAACAAACCTGCTAAGCTCTATGCTGCAAGTGGTATACAACTATATTGAGAAGTCATGCACGTGAGGAAATATGCATGCACCTCCCATAGGCAATAACCTATGAGCTTGCAAGGCTGCTGCAGCAAGATGGTAAGGGGATAGGACATCCCCAGCAGCAGCAGCAGTATAATGCAGTACCAGCAGCAGCAGTATAATGCAGTACGAGCAGCAGCAGTACTATGATGCAGTACCAGCAGCAGTATGATGCAGTAACAGCAGCATCCATATAATGCAGCAGCAGCAGTATGATGCAGTACCAACAGCAGCAGCAGTATGATGCCATACCAGCAGAAGCAGTATGATGCAGTACCAGCAGAAGCAGTATGATGCAGTACCAGCAGCAGCAGTGTGATCCTGTACCAGCAGTAGCAGTATGATGTAGTACCAGCAGCAGTAGTATGATGCAATACCAGCAGCAGCTGTATGATGCAATGCCAGCAGCAGCAGTAATATGCAGTACCAGCAGCTGCAGTATGATGCAGTACCAGCAGCAGCAGTATAATGCAGTACCAGCAGCAGCAGTATGATGCAGTACCAGCAGCAGCAGTATGATGCAGTACCAACAGCAGCAGCAGTATGATGCAATACCAGCAGAAGCAATGTGATCCAGTACCAGCAGCAGTATGATGCAGTACCAACAGCAGCAGCAGTATGATGCAGTACCAGCAGCAGCAGTTTTATCCTGTACAAGGAGTAGCAGTATGATGTAGTACCAGCAGCAGTAGTGTGATGCAGTACCAGCAGCAGCAGTATGATGCAGTACCAGCAGCAGCAGTGTGATCCAGTACCTGCAGCAGCTGTATGATGCAATACCAGCAGCAGCAGTATGATATAGTACCAGCAGCAGCAGTATGATGCAGTACCAGCAGCAGCTATATGATGCAGCACCAGCAGCAACAGTATGATGCAATACCAGCAGCAGCTGTATGATGCAATGACAGCAGCAGTAGTAATATGCAGTACCAGCAGCTGCAGTATGATGCAGTACGAGCAGCAGCAGTATGATGCAGTACCAGCAGCAGCAGAATGATGCAATGCCAGCAGCAGCAACAGTATGATGCAGTACCAGCAGCAGCAGTATGATGCAGTACCAGCAGCAGCAGTATGATGCAGCACCAGCAGCAGCAGTGTGATCTAGTACCAGCAGCAGTAATATGCAGTACCAGCAGCTGCAGTATGATGCAGTACCAGCAGCAGCAGTATGATGCAGTACCAGCAGCAGCAGCAGTATGATGCAGTACCAGAAGCAGCAGTATGATGCAGCACCAGCAGCAGCAGTGTGATCCAGTACCAGCAGCAGTATGATGCAGTACCAGCTGCAGCAGTATGATGCAGTACCAGCAGCAGCAGTGTGATCCAGTACCAGCACCAACAGTATGATCCAGTACCAGCAGCAGTATGATGTAGTACCAGCAGCAGCTGTATGATGCAGCACCAGAAGCAGCAGTATGATGTAGTACTAGCAGCAGCAGTATGATGCAGTACCAGCAGCATCTGTATGATGCAGTACCAGCAGCAGCAGTATGATGCAGTACCAGCAGCAGCTGTATGATGCAGTACCAGCAGCAGCAGTAATATGCAGTACCAGCAGGAGCAGTATTATGCAGTACCAGCAGCAGCTTTATGATGCAGTACCAGTAGCAGCTGTATGATGCAGTGCCAGCAGCATCAGTGTGATGCAGTAACAGCAGCATCAGTGTGATGCAGTGCCTGCAGCATCAGTGTGATGCAGTGCCTGCAGCATCAGTGTGATACAGTACCAGCAGCATCAGTATAATGCAGTACCAGCATCATTACCTCCTCAGTGGCCCTAGTTGTGGGTCATGTATATTTTTATAAATATGAGAACTGTATTTTCTCCTTGGTTTTGTCAAATTAACTCTGAGCTATTACTAATTTGGCAATTGAATTAGATGCTTGTCTTACCTTAATGATAACACAAGGATTAAATATGCTCTAATATTAAGACATATTAGATAGTGTATCATGAATTAGTTTGATCTGAAGAATTCTTTGCACAATTCTTTGTGAGACAAAAACACAATCAAAATACATTTCAAGGGTTCATTTGTTCATTAACACTGTGTTTTCTTTCTTCTTCTTCTTCTTTTGTCACATTTACTATGTGTACACAGATTGTCACTTTTTAAAGTTATTGGCATCTAAAATGTTATTAAAGAAAGCAGTTGTTACTACCTATCCAAATTTAACCCTGAAATATTCATTACTACCCTATCATCTGTTAACTTGAATACCCTAAAAAATCCTCCCCTTAGCCGATGCTATAAATTAATTCAGTACAACTTTACTAAGTATGTTAAATAGCATCGCACCTCATAACTGGAAGAGACTAAAACAAATAAAGCAATTTGATTATCCCAAAAGAGTAGAATGCTAATGCAAGATAGAGAGAAAATATAAAACATCAAAACAGAAACAATGAAAAATAAACCACTCAAGAAAAAAACTTCGATCACTGGCGCAATAGCAAAGCATGCTCAAATAACCAACGATTAAGTTGTAAAAACACAGGTTTATTTAGATGCTTGTAAGCGCTTTCGAAGGGGTCCATGCCCCAACTTCTTCAGACAAGTAATTATCAAAAACCACATACTTATATACTGGCCAGTTAATAAATGAGTAAATTAGTAAATAAATCAATTTAATCTAGCCAGTTACATTCTTAAAGAAAAACTGACAACATGCATACATTCTAAAATTATGAGCTACTATTATTTGATTATATATGTCAAAATTAGGGGGCATGGACCCCTTCGAAAGCGCTTACAAGTATCTAAATAAACCTGTGTTTTTACAACTTAATCGTTGGTTATTTGAGCATGCTTTGCTATCGAGCCAGTGATCGAAAACATCAAAACATCTCAAAAACTTCACAATGCTCTGCAATTGTACTAAAAAGCAAATAAAAGAAGACAAAAAAAAACTCTGCTATAACAGCATTCAGGATAATAGTAAACACAACTCTAACTGTGGTGGTGGTGCTGCAGTAGCATTTCTGCCTCACAGTAAGACGTTGTCCTGTCCGATTCTCAGCTAGAGCGTCTTCTGTGTGGAGACGTGCGTGAATGGGTGTACCTTCATTAAAGGTTGTGTGTCAGAGCTGGCAACTCGGCATGTAAAAATCTACTGCCAATCATTAGCGGACCGGAGTTCTGCTGTGGCGACCCCTAACCGGGAAAAGCTGAAAGACACAACAACAAGTAAACACAACTCTGAAAAAGTTCTGATCAGCCTTTAAAGATGTTAAATAAAATCAAGAATTCAATACACAGGAGGTTCAGATTCAAAAGTTTACTAGTGTACACCAGGAGGCAAAAAAACGTACAAGTACAGAATTTTGTCTAACATGAAACAGGAAGCACACAATTTTATATAGGTTTAACATTCAAGCTGTGCCCACCTTACTGACGTGGTATGTCACAGGGCATCTACATCACTTTAGCTTACAGTCCTCTATTCATAAAAACTGCTGATGCTGTATATTTTAAAAAAGTTTTCCTCTGGTAACAATACGGCCTTGCTATCCACCTGGTCAGACATAATGTCTTTCTGTAAAGTTACTTCTTCAAGGTTTCATATCAGTTCGAATACAATAGCAGATTCAGTCTTTTAATACACATCTTTGTTCTCTGTTACACTTTCCCACCAGCTGCATGCTGTCTCAGTAATACATATACAAGACCAAATCATCCCAGCAGGAAAGAGCAGAAGATTTCATTATTTCGCACATTTAATTTCCTGACCCAGCAGATAATCACTTGTAAAAAGCATAAACATTAAAACTTGCTAAGCTAGCATCTGCCAGGATCGAAGGTCAGCTTGCTTCAAGCCACACTGCAGTTTCAAAACTACTTTACATTTAAACATGAATTAATCCTCCCTGCTATATGATTAATAGAATAAAATGCATTATATACTACTTTGCTTTTAAACTAGCATTTCTCATATATTCAAATGCACATTTTTCTAACAAAAGAAATCTTACACACTGGCCAAAAGTCCATCCTAAAAACTACAACAGAATTTAACTCTTATTTCATAGATAGCACCTCTAAACAAGGATTCCCCAACATCTAATTTCCAGAACTGCCATAAAGCCACATATCACCACATCCACTTTCACCTTCCAGCCTGTGCCCACAT
This sequence comes from Protopterus annectens, assembly GCF_019279795.1. Classification (NCBI taxonomy): domain Eukaryota; kingdom Metazoa; phylum Chordata; order Ceratodontiformes; family Protopteridae; genus Protopterus; species Protopterus annectens. The sequence continues at coordinate 1,037,551,594 of NC_056744.1, read as the reverse complement.
CCTATCTAAAATAACTCTTAAACTCAAACCATGCCCTACGTCAGCTGATGACTTTCCAGGTGAGTACCATAAAATAAGATCCAACAGCATTGCCTATCCTGTCTTAATCCTTACAAAAAAATCAGTCTAGAAATCCTATATTCCCTTTCTTTGGAAAAATAAAATGACACGTTATCCCTCAACACAAAGGAAGAAACTCAACAGACATTAGTAACTTTAGACCAATAGCAATTGTATTGCTCCTCTCCAAAATACTTGAAAAATGTATTTAAATACAATTGCTAAACTATCTCTTGCAGGAAGAACTCCTATCCCCCACACAACATGGGTCCTGTCCCTACATAGCACTAACACTGCACTTCTAACCTTTTTAGATGCTGTCAACAAAGCTAGAGATAATTCAAACTAGTCTCTTCCTTATTCCTAGACTTGGCTAAAGTTTTTGACACAGTTTGTCACAACAAACATCTACTTCAAATGTCTTTACTTGGTCTATCTCAGACCACTCTTGTATGGTTCAACAGCTACCTTTCCAATAGGTGTCAAGTCAGTAAAATAGCACACATCCCTCTCATCATACCTCCCAGTCACCACTGGTGTACCACAAGGCTCTATCTTTGGTCCTATACTCTTCAACATTCTCACCAACACCACAAATATCCAAGCAGCAGGCCTCTCTAATACAATATGCAGATACTTCATGCTCATTTGCATATCTGAGAACATGGTACATCTCCAAAAAATTACTCAGGAACCTTTAACAGTCACTGAAACATGGCTTTGTGACTCACAACTTATGCTCAGCCTCCCACAAAAATGCTTCTTTTTTTCTCAAATACCTCTCTCATGAACAATAAAATAAAATGCTCTGCCTTAATAATACAGACATTGAAGTCACTTCTCATAACAACTTATTAGGTATGATACTAAATGATAATCTTAAATTTGACCTCCATATACAAAAGTACACAAATCAAAAACTAGGGGTGCTTTATAGAGCCAAAAACGTTCTCAACTATGTTCTAATACTGCAAGTGCCACTACTTATCTTCTCCCTTCATTACATTATGGCACATCCCACGCTTAATAACCTCCAAGCATCACAAAAAGTAAAACCAAAGTAATAATAAAGTGGCTAAATTTGTAGCAAATACCCCTTTTAGAACCCACCACTATATAGCATTAAAAAGCCTAAATTGGTAAGAACAACCCCATCAACAAACATATACACAGCTTCTTCCTACCTATACAATTATCCAACATTCATATGCTTGTCCAACATCATATACCATTCTAAGTAACTATGTTCTCAATTAGTCATGACTATCCAATGACCAAAATTCTTCTCTGTCCACTAACCTATCAAATTTGCTGGGCGTGGTCCATACTCATACAATGTTTTTAAGGCTTGGAAGTCCTTACCTGTCTCTATCAGGTCAATACTCTTCCTCCAATCCTTCAAAACCATTCTGAAAGTCTTCACAGCCAAACGTTGGCTCTCTTGTTGCTCAACACCAGGGTAAACGATATCCCTAAATGTGAACAAATATCTCTTCATACCTTACATCTCCTTACCCTCCCTTCTTCACTCACTTCCTTACGTCTATCAATTTCTCTTCCCTGGCATTTTCTCTAAATATACCATAAGCCTGCTAATCTCTCACTTTAAATTGCAAATCCTGTTTTTATTATACTAACTTACCTTTAATTTCTCTATAAACTAGCTAAAATTTATCTAAATATTAAATCAATGTCATATAAGTTGTCTCTGTTCTTAACCAATATTTTCACATTATGTCTAATTCGGTATAATTATTTAAACTCTGATTTTTTTATTATTTTTGAAGACTGTAAAATTATTGTTATTAAAATGTTCTTGTTATACTTTGTAATTTTTCTCCCTAGTCCTCTGCTGAAAATGGGCACGTATCCAGTCGGACTTTCCCAGTGACTAAATGGTAATAAAAAATAAATAAATACTAAATCCAAGAGTTCACATAAAGGACTGGATTAACAGAAGATAGCACTGCAGTGAAAATTAGCCTGAAACAATTTAGTGATCGACACTGCAGTTCTAGGTACTGTTTCATAGTCATCCAGATTCCATAAAGGGCAACATCTCATTACCTAAGAATTTGAATGACTATGAAATGCTCCACTGTGCAGGTGGAGTACCTGACACCTGTGTTGTAGTGTCGGCACAAGGAGGAACAATCACAGACCACTTACCAGCACAAGAAGGAACACTCACAGACACTGACCAACACACACACACACATGTATGCATAAGCACACACAGTCACACACATGCGTGCACACACACATGTACATGTGCACACACAGACACACACACACACGCATATGCATATGTACACACAAGCATGCACAAACACACACACACATCCACATGTACACACAAGTATACACACATGCTCGCACTCGCACATGCATGCATGCACACAAACACACACACACATATGCATATGCACGTTACCACTATTTATGTCCACAAGCTACATGGCTGGGTGTAGTGGATCCAATTCACCCTGTGTACATTCCTACCATTGAAGACATAGATGTGACTCACATCCTTGTGATCTTTGGATTCCTGTTCTTGTTCTTACTTGTGTAGTTTGGGTGTTTATGAATCTCATGCTATGCAAGTACTAGTAATTGTGATGCGAGTCAGGAAGGTAATTTACATAGACCCCCTCCTTCAGGGTTCCATATTTTATGTGGCCATGCAAACTCGCTGTCTAGAATGCACAGCTGGGCAGTGGGAATGGAGGTTATGGCTGCTGGTGAGGGTCTATCAGAACAGTCTTGAGTAGGATGCACATTAGCTTGAAATCATCTCGCATGCTCCGGAAATTACTATGAATAACGCAGATGTGTTCACACTAATAGGTCCATTGGATCTTTGTATCACACAGGTTTCTAAACCAATATTTTGGTGGTATTGCTGTGAATAAATCCTTTAATCCAATGAATGTGAAATCTTCAACTGAAAAAAACTCCTTTCTTACATAATTTCAAAAAAATACCATTGATTATTTAAATGGATTTTGCTCCTTGTACAAACTTTGTAAGTACATTGTTGGTCAAGATTGCTAATGGTGCTTCTACTTTTGATTCAACTAGAAAAAATAATTGATCTGAGTAGTGAATTAATAACTGACTTATGAATCTTAGGAATTCCAAAATATGCTATTTTTCTGGCCTTTTCAATCTAAAGAAAATCATAAAAATCTATAGAAATGTGTTTTGTATATAGCACCTCTAGAAATTCACTGCCTGTTTGCTTTACAAATATCAAAGTAACCTGCTTGTAATGTGCTGAAATGTGTAACAAACACTGAATTTCCAAAATAGATCTCTCCAACAATCATCTGTTTTCATTATTCTTAATTATTTTTTTTTTTGCATAAAGTACAGAACAGCTCTTTCAGCAACAGTAAAACTATAATGTAAGTATTTTACTATGAGGTCAGCATAAAACTCTCACTGTTTGAATGTGATAGTTAACCCAACTAAAGTGAAACTCATGCTTGTATATTAGTAGCAGGCTAGAATATTTTAGCATGCTTGCAAAAGCATTATCCAATGAGTTCCATAGAGCTTTATGACCAAAATTTATAGCAGCAGACAGTAGTTAGTCTCATTTACTCTGACTGTATTCTTAAAATAGTTTAGAACTTTCTCTTCATCCTAATACAGTAGAGAATCAATTATCTGAAGTCAATTATCCGAATGCAGCCTTCCAAAGTTTTCAGGTAGGAAAAATCATACAGTCTGAATATATAAACGTTATACATATTCACTTGTGTGTGTTTTTGGTAACCCACTTGTGTGTGAAAAATATTCTTTATTGTCCACTGGAATCACTGAGTGGTTGAAACGTGTATTACCTGCAGGCAGAAAAAACAAGATTTTTATAAGTTTTTAATCCAGTTCAATGTATGTTTGATTATCTGAACAGTTTGATTATCCGAAGTACCCTAGGTCCCAATTAGTTTGGATAATCGATTATCTACTGTAATGGTTACATGCTGATGATGTTACTGTAGTAGTCACTAAGTTATACAAATCATAGTGTTATGCTGCCTAAACTGTCCTTTTTCTATAGAACAATGTATAGGCTACTGATTTGGAGGGTGATATTCTTTTTATGCAGACTCATTATAAGCAGGCTCCCATATGCTGAAAAGGGTAGCTGTCCTATGTTTAGTGTCAGTTTTACATTGTATACTGGAATTCTTTTCTTTGTCTTGTAAAAGGGTAGCTATGCCTTTTTCTGGGCAGTTTATGACAGGAAATACTCTTGCATGTTAAATTATTCATGTAAACAAGGTAAAAATGCTAAATGATTGTGGAGTGAGAGCACTTGATTTTCACAGAGCAAGCACTAGCAGAACATGAATTTTATTTGACAAATCTGTGTATGTTAATAATGTTAATAATAATCTGCTCATGAAATATCTTTGTAGTTTACGAGCTCATCATTTTATTCATTAGACATTTCACACATTCATTCCTACCCTGGGAAATTAGTATGGCAACAAAACCCTACAGCTTTCACTCCAAAAATCTTAAACAGTGGCCCAGGGTTGCTGTCTTTCATGTTAACAAGCAAAGAATTTAAATCAAATGACATGAAAAAAAAAAAAACAAAGAAAACATCCTTCTGTTACAGTACTTTCAAATTAACTGATTAGGTATAATTTGCTAATTCACCATCTGCTGCCAAGAATATGTTAGAGCACAAAAGGGAATTAATGCCTTGTATACAAACAATTCAACTTTGATTACTACAGTATGCAAACATTGAAAATCTATATCATATTCCAAAAAAATTAACATCATTAACATCTTAGCCAACTATCTTTTTAATATGATAACATATAACATTAACTTATTAATTAAGTGGCTGTTCTTACAGTTGTAATGGGATTTGCAGCAAAAAGTTCTCTGTAGTGCCAGCTTGTTTACGCTTTGATATTGGAGAACAGGTGCAGTCTGATAAGATCAGTACTTTAATGTTACTTTATTTCTTCTGGCTCTCCACAGTTGCATTGTGTTTTCTAGTATCAAAACTGGGTAAAATGTCTTGAGAATGTGTCTTTTAATACAAGGTAGAAACTCTACAGCTGTGATGATTTTGAACTGCTGTTTTTTGCAATGAAATGAATATTATTAGTATTCAAGCATTTTGGTTCCACAAGGACCTTTTTAAGCCTAGCCATGCAAAATCTCTGACAAGTTCTGGTACCCTTGATAAGTGTAAGCAGGGGCTTGGAAGATGAACCATTTACAGGTTCATAGGTTCATAGGTGTGTACTAGGTTAATGGCCCTGGAGCCTTTACAAGCCTAGCCCACAGAAGTGCCGTGGCATCGTGCTGCCTGATGTTAGTTTCCAGTTCCTCTGTCAAGTAGAGCCACTGGAGTGATCCCTGGGGTGAACTTTCTATTATCCATCCACTTATAAAGATTTCTTTTGAAGAGGGACAGCAAGGTGCTCTGCTTGACATGTATGGGAAGTCTATTTCAGAGCATGGGCAGTCTCTGGGTGAGGAACCTGTCCCTACAGCATGTTCTGTTGATTCTGGTAATGAGGTTGAGGTCTCTGGAGTGTGTGGTGTGGAAGGATTGGGATTTATTTAGATGTAACATTTCTAACATTGCTGGGTCATACATGGCTTTGTAAGTCAAGCAAAGATCTCCTCTAAGTAGGCGATATGAGACAGAGAATAGCTGGAGTCATTTGAGTCTGTCCGTGTACGGCATGTGTTTAATGCCTAGGATCCTCTTTGTGAAGTACTTCTCTGGCCTCTCCAGCTGTTGCAGGTGTCTAGTGAGGTACATGCCAAATGGGGCATTAAACTCAATGATTGGTCTAATGAAAGAAGAGTAGCGAGAGATGATGACCTCTTTCTTTCTGGATGCAAAACCCTTGGTAATGAGATGTGCCACATAGAAGGACTTTCTGACCACAGTGGCAATGTGACGGTCGAAGGAGAAGTTGCTGTCAACCTGCGTCCCCAAATCTCTTATAACGCCTTCAGTGTTCAGTGGGCTCCCATCGATGTGATAATTAGTGGGAACTGAGTTTTTACCAAAGGGGATGATGACACATTTTTTGGCATTAAGCTTAAGGCCATGGTTTTGACACCAGTCAATGGTCTCAGTGAGGTCTTTCTGTAGGATGTCTGCATCACTTGGGGAGTTAATAATGGCTCCCAGCTTGCAGTCATCTGCAGACTTGGTCAGCCAGAGTCCCTTTGTGTTTGCCTGGACTTCTGAGAAGTAGATGCCGAACAGAAGAGGACCCAGGACCGATCCCTGTGGGACTCCACTCATGACTGGTCAGCAGTCTGACTTGGAGTCTACTACTTTCACACTGTGTTCTATCTGTGAGCCAGTTTGCAATGCACCTAGTGATACAGGGGTTGATGCCTAGTGTGAAGATAGGTGAAGGCTGCCACCCTAGCCAAATAGAATTTTGTATATAATTCTGTCATTTGTAAATATTAATATAAGCCACATGCTTGTTCTCATAAATGGGAAAAATGGTGTTAAATGTGGAACCGCAAAGATGTAACAACAGTGCACTCTGCTGTAACAAAGCTGATGAGTCAATTCTTTGATGTCAAAACTCAGAGCCGAGATGTCTAGATAAAGGGTCTATATTAGATCAGCGAATGCTTAAAAAAGCGAACGCTGATTGATTGACCTTATGTAAGCGAAAGCTTACAATCTCGAACTGTCAGATCAGCGATTTTTTTCCTAGGGAAAAAAATCGCTGATCCAAAACACATACACACAACACAAGCACACCAAACAAACATACATTCACATGCATACACCTACAATCTGACACCTAACCCTACACTAAACTATGCACACACCACTAACTATTCACTTACCTTAACCCAAACCCTAACCCTAAGGTCCATCACTATTGCACACTCACCTCACCCGCTCCCTTACCCTAACTCACCTAAACCCACCCTAATCCTCACGTCCACAGAATCGCACACATACCTAACTCGAGCCCTAACCCTAACTCACCTAACCCACCCTAGCACTCACATCCACACAATCGCACACTTACCTGAATCCGACCCGTAACTTTCCACCACAGCACTAAAAATACCGAAGCAACAGAAACAGACAACCAAATTCTTTCCCTAGGAAAAAATTTGGGTTTCTGTTGCTTCGATATTTTGAACATTCGCTTAAATAAGGTAGATCAATCAGCGTTCGCTTGTTTAAGTGTTCGCTGATCTAATATAGACCCTAGATAAAGGCATTCTGCCTATTGTTTTGAGGCCAGAGTTAATGGCTAGAATTTGCATGTATAAAAAGGGCTATTAACCTCTGAGAGTTGTTAGCCTGAGAACCAGAAAGAAATTATGTAATCTGAAATGAATCAGTGGTATTGTGTCATCAATTTAAGGACAGAAAGAATGAGAGCATTAGAGCATTTGTCTTGAGAACATCCAACTCACCACTCTGCTTGTGTCTATGTGTAAGTAGGATTTTAGATATAGCTATGAAATAGGAAGATTAGACTAGTTTGTTTTTCTATGATGTCAGAACTTTTCATCTGTATTATTTTAAGTATTTATCTGTGATCTCTGAACTCTTGACTAGCACTGTGTAGTAAGAAGTATTGTCTTGTGTTTTTATTATTTATTATTAAATATTTTTAAACATTTCAACTGTGTCTGTTTTCTGTAGAGATAATTTAAGCTCTAAGAGTACATTGCATGTATATAGTGATACTGTACCAAGTCACTCCAAGTAAGTTTTGACTGTTCAGTTGCACTTACCATTTGGATAATAATACTGCACAGTATAATTGGACACCCTTTCATAAGGGCCTTTGAGTAGTTGATATATATTAGCTAGGTAGTGGCAGTTATTTCTACCGTATAGTCTGAGAAAAAGGGGGCACAGCTAGAGAACCTGTGCCAGCCTTTCTCTGGAGTGTCTGTGTGGTTGTATAAACTCTTATCTCAACGTGTGTGTGTGTGTCAGCTTCTTGGGCAGGGACACGAAGCATTGGTTGGACAGAGATGGTGCTGGAGGTTTTAGCTTGCCTAGGCTGAGATCTGGACTCTGTAGCTGTGCCAGTGGGGAGTCCTATTGGGGACCTGCAGAGAAAGGGAGAAACCAGTCCCAGACTGTCTGTGATCTCTGTGTGCTCTTAAGGGAAATTTTACTTTACTGTGTGTGTATTTATTATCCTTTCCCTATATGGACACCCCTCACTGGTGTTAGTGGTGAGGATTGAGGCTCCTTGATTGCTGGGCCATTGCACGGGCATCACACCTGGTTTGGTAAATTTATCAATAATTCCCGAGTGAGGAATGGTATCAAAGGCCTTGGCCAGATCGAGGTAGGCTGTATGCACAGCCTTACCTTCATCCACATCCCCGATGACTGACTCAAAGTAGTCAACCAGGTTGAGCAGGCATGATCTCCCCTTCACAAAGCCAAATTGCTTGGGGTCTAGAGTTTGGAGATTTCCTATATCTTTATTAATCAGGTCCATGATGATGTGTTCCATAGCTTTACATATCAGACTCGTCAGGCTAATTGGGCAATAATTCCCAGGGTCTGTAGTTGCTCCCCACTTTATGGAGAGGGATGACTGTACCAGTGCGCCAATCAGTAGGGACAAAGCTTGAGGTGAGGCTGTGACTGAACTGAGCACACAGATGTGGTGCCACTTTGCTTTGTAGTTCATGTAGAACACAGCCAGGGATATTATCAGGTCCCATGGAAGCTGTATTCTTGGTGTTGGACAATTCAGATTTAACCTGTGCTGCAGTAATGCTGGGTGCCTGGCATTCTTCTGGTTTTGTGATTGGTCCTTTGGGGGGTAAGGTTGGCACTGAATCTGTTGGCCAGTATGTTGGCAATATCTGTTGGCTCAGAATAGGAGGTACCATTGTGCAGTAACACAGAGCAAATCTGGGTATTGCTGTGGAGGTTCTTGATATAACTATAGAAGGCTTTGTGATTGTTTTTAGTATCTGCCACAATTCTGCCTTCATAGCTGGCTTTGGAGGATTGATGAGGGATCTCAACTTTTTGTTGAGGCTAATAAGGGAGTTTTTCCAATCTTGGGACTTCACCTTTTTCTGCAACAGTTTCTTCCTTCTGTTGTAGAGTTTATTAATAGCAGGGGACCACCAGATTGGCTTCCTTTCCTTGGAGGAGAGCACCTTGGTTCTATTGGGTATGGCTAGTTCCATGCATTTATGTACATGTTCGTACAGTGCATTGGTGTATGATTCGGCAGTCATGCAGCTATCTTCCATTGGCATGGGTGCCGTGAAGTTAGCCACCTCTGTTTTTAGGAGCCCAGAGTCAGCTTCGGAGAAGTTTTTCAAGGTGGTTACCTTTGCCTGTGGTGTATGGGTGAGATGCGGATTTCCATGGTGATTAGTTTATGTTCAGATCTCACCACGGAGGGATTTCCTACTGGTGTAGAGCAACGGTCACCCTTGTTAGTAATAACCAGGACAAGGATGTTGCTTCCTTTAGTGGGGGTCAGAATGAGCTGGTCCAGGGCATTGGAACTGATGAATTCCAGGAAGCGTTGGGCCAGGGTATTGGTGCTTCAGTAGTTCTCCCAGTTGATGGAGGGGTAGTTGAAGTCTCCTAGTACGAGAGTGTTGAGTTGGATCTTGATAGATTCCAGGGTGCTTGGGAATGTGGAGTGAGAGTCTAGGGGCATGGTTGGGGACCTATAGCAGGCTATTACCTGGATTGCCATCTTACCCAATGTTAGTTGTACCTAAAGTATCTCAGATGCGTTATGCTGGGCTACTAGTCTGGAGGTGTGCATATCCTTTATGAATATGGAGACACCACAGATTTTGGAGCTACGGTCCATTTTTCAGGGCCAAAAGGTGTGGAATGAGTTATAGCCTGGTAGCTCAGGGGTGCTTTCTGCCATTTTAAACCAGGTCTCCATTACAGCACTAATGTTGATGTTCTCCATTTTGAGGAGTGCTTTGAGCGAGTGCATCTTGAGATTTAGACTTCTAGCATTGAGCAGCATGACCCCTCAGATTGCTTTTATTTATAGCTGTTATGGTGGTAATTTGGTCTTTGGAACACCACCTAAAAAAGGCACTATAGGTTTGGCAAAAGCCTTAGCCAGTACCCAGAAACTCAGGGGTGACAGATGCAGGCCATCTCTGGCAAAGCATCAAGGTCTGTCAATCATGTCATCCCAAGCAGACAGATACTGGATCCCCTTAGAATGACACCAGAAACTTAACCAATTGTTGAAGTCAGTCATTTTTTGTTTGTACTGCGGTATCATTCTGGGTGATGGTAGGATACTGCTCAGGGCTAGGATCATACCTGCCTGGGCCACATAATCTGAGAGCTCCACCATGTCTCATTTCATGTAGTCCAGGGAGGTGCAGCTCAGGTCATTCACACCCACATGGGCAATGACAGAGTCATACTTGTACTTGTTGTGGAGTGACCTGAGTGCGTGAATTATGCATTGGATTCTGGCACCTGATAGACAGCTAACTGTTACCTTCTCCTTATTCAACCTAGTGAGTGGGACATTTGTTTTTTCTCACTATTGAGTCACCTATGATTAGTGTATTGGGCAAGATGTTTAGCCTTAGAGGCTTAGGTTGAGGGGCACACTGTGGAGGTGAGCTATGTGTCCTGTAGTTTGTGCTGTGTTGTGGTGGTCGAGTGCGTTTCTGTCTTGGAAGTCTCTGCTGTTTGGGTAAATTTCTGCTGAGAGCCTCCTTGAAGGTGGGTGTGTGGTTTGTGTTTTTATGTGAGAGATGTGATGGTGCGTGTTCAGGAGGGCTATGTGTTCCATGTGGTGTGGTGCAGGTGTTGACCTTCTCCTCTTGACCAGCAAGTCCAGTCTTGGCTGGAGAGTGTGTAGCTTCCAATCTGGTGATATAAGTGAATCTCTCACAAGTCTGAGTGTTGGGAGGTAAGAGGAGAGGGTTGTCTGTGTACATAACACAGTTGCTACACTGCCTCAGAATGCCCAAGTGCACCAGGTTAATAGGTGAAAGCATAGAGAACTGCCCTTTAATCATGTCAGGAGGGGTGGTCATAACTACTGAGTACTGGAGGTATTTCCGTGAAGAACAACTGTTGATGGCTCTTAGGTGTGCTACAATAATTATTACAAAAAACAGTTGAAGTACAAAGTGATTAAGCTATTTGAAGTGCAAGAGAGAAAGAACTAGCAAGATTCAAGGGAAAAACTGAAGAGCAGACTTTGTGGCAAAAGTAATAGTTTACCTTAGCTCAACGCTGCCAGGCAGAGCTTAAACAAGTGTAAACTAATGCAAATGTGAGCTTTTAAACCAGAAAGTTGAAAAGGATAAATAAAATGCTCAAGTGGCCAATAAACTATACTTTCTGGGACAGAAACCACTCCTGTTGCCAATTTCCCGTTCCCCATCCGATTGTCCAAGTTAAACTTGATTTGGGTTAGGGAGGAACTCTGCTTCACATGGATGAGGAGCCTGTTCCAGAGACAGTGTAGTCTCTGGGATACAGACCTGTCTCTCTAGCAGGTCCTATTTATATCACAGGCAAGGTTTAAGTCTTTAGAATGGGTAATGTTGGTGCTGTTTGTTTTGCTGATATGCAGGAGGTCCATCCGAGTGGGGTCTGACAATGACCTGTATGCCAGGCATAGATCCCCCCTCAAAAGCCTGTAGGAGATAGAATACACAGCCTGTAGGAGACAGAATACAAGGGTAGGGCCTTCAGGCAGTCTGCACAGGACATTTTATTTACACCCTGTATTCTCTTAGTGAGGAACCTCTGTGGGCATTTCATTTGTTAGATATGCCCAGTTAGATACATACCAAAGGGGGCATTGTAATCAGGGATAGCTCTGATGAATGTGAATACAGTGGATCAATGACTTCCTTGGACCTAAACGCCATACCTTTGTTTATAAGTTGCGCAACATAGAATGATTTCCTCACTACTGTAGACATGTGATGGTCAAAATCTAGATTACTGTCTATGTGTGTCCTCAAGTCCCTGACTACTGAGTCAGATCTAAGGGGCCTGTTGTCAATATGATAGTTACCAGGGGTGCATGACTTCCTGAAGGATATTATTATGCATTTCTTGGTATTTAGTTTTAGTCCATGGCTCTAACACCAGTTGTTTGTCTGTGTCAGCCCTTTCTGGAGAACATTTGTGTCAGACTGGGATTCAATGACAGCTCCTAATTTGCAATTATCTGCATATTTCATCAGGCAGAGACTATTGCCATTGGCATTGACTTCAGAGAAGTAAATGCCAAAAAGGAGTGGTCCAAGAACTGATCCTTGAGGGGCTCCACTTGTGACTGGCCTCTTTCTAGAGGTGGACTCCCCAATTTTAACTTCCTGGATTCTGTCTGTGAGCCAGTTGGCTATCCGCCAGGTAACATACATGTTTGTACCTAACCTGTTGAGTTTGTCAACAATGCCCAAGTGGGGTATTGTGTCAAATGCCTTGGCCAGGTCAAGGTAGGCAGTGCGAACCATTTTGCCCTCATCCATTGCTTTGGTGACCTTCTCAAAGAAGTCCACCAGGCTGACTAGGTATGAACTGCCCTTGATGAAACTAAACTGGATTTGGTCCAGTCTGTGGAGGTTTACTATATCATTATTGGTCATTTCCATGATAATTCTATCCATGGCTTTGCATATAAGACTAGTGAGAGACTTTTTAATAACCCCAAACATTCTCAGAGATAGTTGTTTCTAAATGCCCTATATGCTTGAATAATGTCTCCTCTTAAATATCTATATGTGACATTGTACAAGTTCATATATTTTAGTTTTTCATAACTTAAATTTTCACGTCCATGGATGCCCTTGGTATATTTCTGCTGTACTCTTTCCAGTTTACTCATGCTTGTTTTCTTAGAAGGTTTCCATATTGTTATTCCATACTCAGATTTGTGCCTAATGTAACTAGCAATGATGTCATCACTTCTGATTTCCTACACTTTATATATCCTTTTTAGTTCTATACTTATTATTAACAATTTTTATATAATTAGAAAAACTCAAAACTGGATCTACCCATATACCCAGGTCCTTAAACGAATCGACATTTTCAATCCCTGTGTGCTGTATTAAATACTGACCTTTCAATTTAGGTCTCCCAAATCTCATAGGCTTAGTTTCTGATGTATTTATCAGCATATTATTCTGCTGCACCCAACTGGTCAAGTTAGTTAAGTTATTTTGCAGACATGCCTTCTCTGTAACATTTGTATAATTAGTCTACCCCTTTTCAAGTCATCTCCATACAGACTGTAGAACACAGATGAAAAAGCTAGGTCTGAATTATACAATCTAAACTTGTCATTAGATTAAGGGCATTAAACTAGATATTCATCTATGCATAAGTGAAAGAAAACATTTCAACTCTGCATATATTTTGTTATATTCAGACCACTTTTACACCCCATCCCCCACTCCAACAGCCTAAGATTACAGCCCATTAAATCAAATGTGCTTTTGTGCAGTCTTTCTTCTCTTTTTACATTGCAATGCCTACATTTTTTAAAATTAAAAAAAGAAAAACAACTACTTGTTTACTTTAGTATCTTCATCACACACGAGTTACTGCAAACACTTTACTACGTAACATGCAATTTATATCAGGAAATACTTAAACACTGTGAAGGGCAATAATTGTTTTTCTTACAGTTATTTTCTTTTTTTCTCTTTTTTCATTTTAGTGTTCTAACCATCAATGACATGAAGTCAGGTTTATGCCTGTCAATCCCTCCACAAGTTTAAAAAAGTAAAAAAAAATATATATATTCTTTCTCAGCCTTTTTTTCTTGTAAAGTCATATCTCACAAATGTCATTGATGTTTTATAGTCTCACATTTATTCACTAATTTCAGTATTGCTGGTCTTTTTCCACTTCATCTCCATCTCCCAGCCACAGACTTTGGTTCAAGTCCAAGGTACTCAAGATTCTTTTAGTCAATTCCTATGCTTTTTTCTACCTCTCAAGCTTTTTATTTCCTTTGGTACATTGGAAAAGGTTTTAATTGGGTGGAAAGTCCTCCCTTTGAGTTTTATTATCAGAAGAATGAGAATCAGAGTCCACTTATGTTTGATGGCTCACTTTTTTGGACAAACTTTTGCATTTCCTCTGTAGCCTGTTCTCCATCAAAAATGATTTTGATATTCCAGGAAAAAAATATTCTGAAGTCAGATGGTTACAGCAGCTTGAATCTCAGAACTGCCTATCTACATTCACTGATTGTTGGGATAAATTTGCTTCTCTTCTGCCTGGTGTACAGTGAATAATTATTTTCCACAAACATTCTACTGTCTCTTATTTTTAATATTTTGCCCTTCTGCCATAGTTTTGTCAGGATCAACTCTTTCTGCTGGTATTATTGCATCTTTAGTAATATAGGTCATGGGTGCTTTATCTTGGCCAGGTTTGGACAGCCCTTTCAATTAACAAATTCTGCTGTGGAGTACCAGTCCAGTTATTTATTTGTGCTTTTCATAAAATAAATACAGTATGTTCTTTCTTAGGTTCATAGGTAGATACTAGGCTAACGGCCCAAGGGCATAGCCAACAGGGTTCCCTGGCTTACGCCACCCAAGAAAGTTATTTTCCTGTTCCACTGTTGAGCAGAGACACAGAAGTGATCCCCAGGGTGTATTTCCCATCCACTCATCAAGATTTTTCTTGAAAAGTGATAATGAAGAACTTTGCTTGACATAGATGGGTAGCCTGTTCCAAAGTATGGGAAGTCTCTGGGACAGAAATCTATCCCTCCAGCGTGTCCTGTTTATTGTGGTAACAAGATTTAGGTCCCTAGAGCATATAGCTTGGAGAGATCGGGATTTCGTTAGGTGTAGCATGTCCAACAGCTCTGGGTTTGACATAGCTTTATATGTTAGGCAGAGATCACCTTGAAGTAGGCAATATGCTACGGAGTAAAGCTGGAGTTTTTGAGGCGGTCAGTGTAGGGCATTTGTTTGAGGCTAGTAATCCTCTTTGTGAGGTACTTCTGTGGCCTTTCCAGCTACTGCAGATGTCTTGTGAGGTACATTCCAAAAGGGGCGTTGTACTCTATAATGGGTCTAATGACTGTCTAGTAGAGAGGAACAATGACCTCTTTTTTCCTGGATGAAAACCCTTTTATGATGAGGTGTGCCACATAGAAGGACTTCCTGAGTACTGTGGCGATGTGACTATCAAAGGAGAGACTACTGTTCACCTGGGTCCCAAGGTCTCTTATCACACATTTGGTGTTAAGTAGATTGCTGCCTATGTGGTAATTCATGGGTACAGAGTTTTTACCAAAGGGGATGACACTGCACATTTTGGCATTGAGCTTGAGGCCATGGCTCTGACACCAGGCATCTGTCTCAGCGAGGCCCTTCTGTAGGATGTCCACATCATTTGGGGACTTGACTATGGCTCCTAGTTTGCAGTCATCTGCGAACTTCATTAGCCAGAGGCCTTCTGTGTTAGCCTGTATTTCAGAGAAGTAGATACCAAACAGGAGAGGTCCCAGGATGGAATCCTGTGGTACTCCACTTGTCACTGCTTTGAGGTCAGATTTGGAGTCTGCAACATTTACAGTGTGGGTTCTGTCAGTGAGCCATTTGGCAACCCATCTTGTGACATAGGGATTTATACCTAGTTTAGTGAGTTTAGCTATAATTTTAGAATGGGGGATGGTGTTGAAAGCCTTGGTCAGGTCAAGATAGGCTGTGTGAACCACCTTACCCTCAGCTATGGCTTTGGTGACTGCCTCAAAGAAGTTGATCAGGTTCAGGAGGCATGATCTGCCTTTCACTAACCCGAATTGGGTGGGATCCAGAGTTTGGAGGTTACCAATGTCTTTGTTTATGAGTTCCATGATGATACATTCCATGGCCTTAAAGACCAGGCTCGTCAGGCTAATAGGTCGATAGTTCCCGGGATCAGTGGTGACTCCCCCTTTGTGGAGTGGGATAACTGTCACTATGCACCATTCAGTGGGCACAAAGCCTGATGCGAGGCCATTATTGAACATGGTGCTTAAGTGGGGAGCCAGTTCATTCTGAAGTTCATGTAAAACGCAGCCTGGATGCTGTGTTTTTGGCTTTATAGAGTGCAGCTTTTACCTACGTAGTTGTGATTACAGGTACTCTGCATTCTTTCTGTATAGATATGGGCCCTTTAGGGGGTGGGGGGTAAAGTTAGCACTTAGCACTGAACCTATCTGCCAGGATGTTGGCAATATCAGTTGGTTCTGTAATTTTCGTGCCGTTGTGCTGTAACTCATAGCAGATCTGGGTGTTGCCATTGAGATTCTTGACATAGCTATAGAATGCTTTGTGGTTGTCCTTAGAATTAGTGGCAATTTTGTTTTCGTAGCTAGCTTTGGAGGATCTTATAAGGGATCTCAGCTTCTTACTGAGGCTGACCAGGGTGCTCCACCACTCATGGGATTTTACTCTTTTGCAACAGTTTCTTCCTTCTGTTGTACAGTTTTTCTGGTACAGCAAAAAATCTCAGGTTTTCTCTGCATGCTCTGTCCTCTAACTCTACCATTTTTGGAACAGCTATTCTTGAGAAGTCTCATACTGAGCCAGTCTTTTCTTCATTTTGACCTCTGATTTTTGCAGTTTTATCAGTTTATCTGAATATCTAATTGAATTTTTTCCATTTTTCCAGCATTTTATTTGAGTTGATATCTTTCAGTGTTTCATTTATTTTAATCAGCTCTGAGCACATTTGACTTCTCTTTTCCTCTAAATTACTAGAAGCCATTTATTGTACTAAAGCTAGAGATTGAACTGCTTTTTGCTTAACAACTGCAGGGCTCCTCCCAGTCAATGTTTTCTCTTCACTTTTTCCAGATAATTTTCTTTCGGGCTCTTTAAGCTTCTTCTTTGCTGACATCCAGGCAGTATACTTACTAACCAGTAAAATAATTTTACAAAAACAGGGAGAATTACTAGTCCTTATCTATCAGCATTTTTCACACAGGGAGAGCTGAAACTGAGCTATATATAGATCAGTGTGCAGCCATCTTGGAAAGCCCATGGTTCTGAAGTTATCTTATTTAACTCCGAGGGGAGGATGGACTGAGAAGTTCAGCTCATCATTCTAACAGAGTTATTTAAAATGTTATGCAATTAAGTTATTTTTATCACACAAAGGGTTAGATTATCCCCATTTTTTTTTCTGATATTTAATATTTTACAGCAGAAAAAGTGCATTTAATTGTGATCTTTACTATGGTCCAAATCTTAGGTCTTATAATATGGCCCTGACTTATTCCCATGATGTATGAGAATGCTTTAATATAACTTTCTTTCTCTAAGTTCTAAAGTTATGGAATTATCTTCCATTGCACGTTATGACTTATGTATCTCCCCATCAGGATACCTGCAATTGTAGTAAATACTTTTAGTTTAAATATTTCTTTATGTAAATGTTTGATTTTTCTTGTGTGTTTGTCGGGAATATGCCTATGTCAGCTGTGGATTATATTGACGTATAAATTCTATAAACTTGTATCTGTATATATCTATGAATGTTTAATGCATGTTATTGATTAATAGTTTCTAACAACTTTGACTACACTCTAACGGCTCATAGATGGGTAGGTGTCATTAGATCCAGCCTGCTTATCTGAAAATGAATAAATATACAAAAATAAAAAGTCTATGCATAACTTCTTATTTAATTCCATAAATTATAGTACTGAGATAAAATGAAGATGTTCTCTTATTTAAGTTGACATCCTCAGTAGGAGTAACTGTAATGAAAATGCCAAGGTAAACTATGCTTCCCTAGTCCATCCTAATACTTATCTTTTTGCAAAAAATGTCCTTGAAACTTACTTTGTATTGTATAAAACAAGTAATGGAGGCTGCTGCTATGCTGGTAAATGCTCATGCAAGCAATATAAATCAAAGTTATAGTAAATCAAAATAGCAGGACTGAGCGAAAACAAGTGTAACACTTAAAGTTCTAAGTACTTTATTATCAATAATTAATAAGATAAGCGCTTTCACTGTGTAGCTTCATCAGATCTTACATTCATTCTAAGATTCCACATCTTATATATACACAGGTTTTAAACAATTAATCAATCAAGTAAGTTAATTGGTATGATTATTTAAAGAAGCAGGCAGACATCAAAGACCCAGCTTAATATACAAATCTGATAAAGATAAAACCATTTAAAAACAATCTCATATATAAAGTGTACATAGGAAACACATATATAAAAAGTTATATATAAAAAATATATATAAAAAACATATCAGTTAGTACATATATATTTGTAATTAAAATAGATATTAGTGTGAGAAAGATTCTATAGACAAGTATGCTTAATGTCTAACATATAAAATTTCATATATATGTATGTATAAATTAATATAATGTCTTATAAAATAAAGTAACCACACTACATGTGGTAACTAAATCTATGACGTAATGACATGGTAGTGATATAAAAGACAATTCGTTTACAGAGAGATAGAATACCTATTTCTAGGGGGTTTATCTAATGTTTCTATGCTGTCTTAATTTTGGCTTGATAGAGGCCCTATCATTGAGGCCTAATCCTTTATCTGATCTTAGTAGAATTATCCATTCAGTTTCCTTACTCTCTGTATATATCTTAATGTCACCCCCTCTAGAGTCGGGAGTAATTACTTCAAGTACCTTGAACAAAAATCTATGTGTGTCGTCATTTAGTGCTACATGCTTGGCAAGGGCATTATGTAATGTACCTTTCCTTATGTGATATACATGTTCCCTTATCCTATCCCTCAGTGGTCGATTTGTTTTACCAACATAGAAGGATGAACATAATTGACAAACAGCTAGGTATATCACATGAGAAGTCATGCAGTTGGCTTCAGCTCTTATATTAAAAACTTTCTGTTGATCAGGATGAAAGAATTCTGTCTTACTGTCTATGTAACAACAGAAATTACAGCGACCACAGCGTCTTGTGCATCCATTCTGTATAGATTTCCTATCAAATTTAGGATGGCATAACATTCTTTTAAGTTGTGTTTATTCTTAAAGATAAACCTCGGTGTTTCTCCTACTATCTGTTTAATTTCTTCATCTATCTGTAATATACCCCAGTGTTTGTCTATAATCTGCTTAATCTCTATATGATCAGATGAAAAGAAGGTGGAGAATTTAGTGAAAGATTCACTCATATTTTGTTTCTCATTATAGCTAGCACTGTTGGATCCAAAGTATGGCATAGCTGAAGTGGAGCGTAAATTGTACACTTCGTCTATCTTAGAATGTATTTCCTCGACTTTATATCCTCTGTTTAATAGTCTATATTTCAAATCATTTATCTCAGTGTGAAATCCCTCTTCCATTGGATTCAGTCTGGAAGCTCTAATAGCTTGTCCTTTCACAATATTTCTAAAGACAAAAGGAGGGTGCATACTGGATCTTAGAAGCAATGAGTTAACATAACATGTTTTCGATGAACTCCAGTGTTAATTAAATTATTATGTAGCCTCTCTATATATAAGTCTAGAAACTCAATTCTATCCTCTGAAAACTTCATGGTAAACTTAAGACATGGTATTAAATTGTTCATGATTAGGTATGTGGATTCAAGTTGTTGGGGTGTCCTTTCCAAAGAATAAAGACATCATCCACAAAACGTCTGTAAAATATCACATGTTTCTCAAAGAAATTTTGTAGAAATAATGTATGTTCTTCCCAATGTGCAAGAAACATATTGGCGTAGCTGTTGGCACAAGATGTACCCATGGCTATGCCATCTTTCTGTCTATAGATGTTATCCTTGAACATAAAGACATTATTTTCTAAGACTAATTCCAAAAAGTGAACT
Source organism: Protopterus annectens (assembly GCF_019279795.1). NCBI lineage: Eukaryota > Metazoa > Chordata > Ceratodontiformes > Protopteridae > Protopterus > Protopterus annectens. The sequence continues at coordinate 1,037,531,699 of NC_056744.1, read as the reverse complement.
ATTAAGTCAATAAGTACATTAGTATAGTCACTGTGATTTTTCAGGTACTGTAATGTATAATTCAAGCCCAGTTCATTGGGAATCACTGTGAACAGTGACTGTATGTCAAATGTGACAAATAAATAGTCTTTAGTGATTGTTTTGTCTTGAATACAATCATAAAATTCTGTAAGGAATTGTTTAGTGTCTTTTAGTACTATTTTATTTTTATTTAGTACAGCCCTCAGATGTTTTTCTACAAAAACTGATAGATGTTCTGTGACCCAACCTCGTCCAGAAACTATTGGTCTCATGGGTGGGTTCTTATTATCCTTGTGTATTTTCGGCTGTCCTTGAATAACTGGTATAGTAGGTGTTAGAATATTAAGATAGTCAAATAATTCCTTGTCAATCAGTTTACTTTTGAAAATATCCTCTAGCGTATTCTTCACATATCTTATAGTTTCTATAACATCATCTTTTGTTATTAAATCATAGAATTTGTCCTGCATCAATTCTGTCATTGCTCCGATATAATTTTGCATATCCATAACAACAATGCTGCCTCCTTTGTCAGCTGGTCTAATAACTATAGTAGGTCTTCCTGTAATTGTTTTAGACTTACTCTTTCTTTATAAGTTAAATTATCTCTCCTTTTACATCTTTTTTGCTCTACTCTATCTGCATAGTATACATGTAACTCATCTTCAGTTAACTTCAAATATGCCTCAACGAGTGGGTGATGGGTTGGCAGGAAATCACTTAGTCTCTTAAATGTGAATGCTTCTGTTTTAGAAGTATTGCTAGTTTGGGTTTTATATAACAATTTTAGCATGACATTTCTGCAGAATATTTTCAAGTCAGTGACTGTGTCTGTTAGTTTACTGTGACTTCTTGGAATAAAGTTTAGACCCTTGCTTAACAATTGAATATCTTCATAAGTTAGTGTCTTACTTGATATATTGTGCACTAATTCTTGTGCGTCCACATTTTCTTTAAAGTTTGGTTGGATGGAATGTCTTCTGAAAATTTCCTCTTCTGCCTCCCACGACTCATAGACCTCGACCTCTGTGGGCCTTTGTCCATACGTATCGGTAGAGGAAAAACCAATTCAGCATTTGTTTTATTGCTAGATTTTTCTGTGGTTTTAACCTTTGGTCTCACTACAGCCTCAGAGTCTCGATTCATATGAGGTGTCTTGTCTTTAACTATGTGAATATTAGGATATAAATTAGTGTCTAAGTTCACACTGGGGTGTATGATGTGTATAACATCTATTGAATCTTTACAGTGGGGTTTATCAGTTACATCGATTGCTACATTCTCTATACAAACATCATCATTTAATTCTGTAATCTCATCAGCAGAAGGTATACTCTGAACATTTAAAGTCGACATATTACTATTCCCAGCATTATTGTTTGGAGCATTTAAAGTACACATATTCTTCTTAACTTCATTACTAATATTGTCACATAAGATAACATTCTCTACATTCCTTTTATTCACATATTGTGAACTATTCATAGCATTATCATTGTTCACCATTGCATTACGTTCATTCTGTCCATGCCCTGGTCTGGGCCAAGTAAAGACATGGCTTTGTCTAAAATCATTAATGTCTCTTTTAGCTTTATTCCTTTTTGTTGTAGTAGCTTCCTTTCAAATGCTAAAACACAGTCCAGTAAGTTCTCCAGTAGTGGTTGAACCAGAACATCAGCAAAGTCTCTATATAACATTTGTTGCTTCGCATTTATGCTTTCTATCAATTTACTTTCTTCTGGTATAAAAAAGTCTATTAAAAGTCTAAGATAATTCCGACTCACCTCTATATTAAGTCTCTGCCATTTCGCTAGCAATTCGGGGTAATCCTTGCCCTGGCTAGGCATCGTAAAAACCCTTAAGCCTCTTGGAATAATGTTTTGATCGAGGCAAAACTGAAAATGTATTCTCTGTGTTTGCAGGCGTTTCAGCTTCATGAAATCCTTTTCAATCCCCTCTAGTAGTATATGCAGCCTTTCCGAGTCAACTGCACCTTCATTCACGTCATCAGTAGCAGTCACATTCTCAAAGAAGCACGAAGCGTTAGTAACTTCATTGAGGTATTGTTTAAATCTGCGTTGCAGTACCTCACCCCCATGGTCTTCACCTCTTGGTCGCATTACCTCACTCCCTCGGTCTTCACCTCTTGGGATGTAGTCCAATTCGATGTCAGTCATATTACGCAAAACACTTGTCCCAGTTAGCAGCAAAGCAAGAAATATAATGTATAAAACAAGTAATGGAGGCTGCTGCTATGCTGGTAAACGCTCGTGCAAGCAGTATAAATCAAAGTTATAGTAAATCAAAATAGCAGGACTGAGCGAAAACAAGTGTAACACTTAAAGTTCAAAGTACTTTATTATCAATAATTAATAAGATAAGCACTTTCGCTGTGTAGCTTCATCAGATCTTACATTCATTCTAAGATTCCACATCTTATATATACACAGGTTTTAAACAATTAATCAATCAAGTAAGTTAATTGGTATGATTATTTAAAGAAGCAGGCAGACATCAAAGACCCAGCTTAATATACAAATCTGATAAAGATAAAACCATTTAAAAACAATCTCATATATAAAGTATACATAGGAAACACATATATAAAAGTTATATATAAAAATATATATAAAAACATATCAGTTAGTACATATATATTTGTAATTAAAATAGATATTAGTGTGAGAAAGATTCTATAGACAAGTATGCTTAATGTCTAACATATAAAATTTCATATATATGTATGTATAAATTAATATAATGTCTTATAAAATAAAGTAACCACACTACATGTGGTAACTAAATCTATGACGTAATGACATGGTAGTTTTATAAAAGACAATTCGTTTACAGAGAGATAGAATTCCTATTTCTAGGGGGTTTATCTAATGTTTCTACGCTATCTTAATTTTGGCTTGATAGAGGCCCTATCATTGAGGCCTAATCCTTTATCTGATCTTAGCAGAATTATCCATTCAGTTTCCTTACTCTCTGTATATATCTTAATGTCACCCCCTCTAGAGTTGGGAGTAATTACTTCAAGTACCTTGAACAAAAATCTATGTGTGTCGTCATTTAGTGCTACATGCTTGGCAAGGGCATTATGTAATGTACCTTTCCTTATGTGATATACATGTTCCCTTATCCTATCCCTCAGTGGTCGATTTGTTTTACCAACATAGAAGGATGAACATAATTGACAAACAGCTAGGTATATCACATGAGAAGTCATGCAGTTGGCTTCAGCTCTTATATTAAAAACTTTCTGTTGATCAGGATGAAAGAATTCTGTCTTACTGTCTATGTAACAATGTAATAATCTGCTTAATCTCTATATGATCAGATGAAAAGAAGGTGGAGAATTTAGTGAAAGATTCACTCATATTTTGTTTCTCAAAAAGTGAACTATTAAGTCAATAAGTACATTAGTATAGTCACTGTGATTTTTCAGGTACTGTAATGTATAATTCAAGCCCAGTTCATTGGGAATCACTGTGAACAGTGACTGTATGTCAAATGTGACAAATAAATAGTCTTTAGTGATTGTCTTTATGTTCAAGGATAACATCTATAGACAGAAAGATGGTGTAGCCATGGGTACATCTTGTGCCAACAGCTACGCCAATATGTTTACCATGAAGTTTTCAGAGGATAGAATTGAGTTTCTAGACTTATATATAGAGAGGCTACATAATAATTTAATTAACACTGGAGTTCATCGTAAAACATGTTATGTTAACTCATTGCTTCTAAGATCCAGTATGCACCCTCCTTTTGTCTTTAGAAATATTGTGAAAGGACAAGCTATTAGAGCTTCCAGACTGAATCCAATGGAAGAGGGATTTCACACTGAGATAAATGATTTGAAATATAGACTATTAAACAGAGGATATAAAGTCGAGGAAATACATTCTAAGATAGACGAAGTGTACAATTTACGCTCCACTTCAGCTATGCCATACTTTGGATCCAACAGTGCTAGCTATAATGAGAAACAAAATATGAGTGAATCTTTCACTAAATTCTCCACCTTCTTTTCATCTGATCATATAGAGATTAAGCAGATTATAGACAAACACTGGGGTATATTACAGATAGATGAAGAAATTAAACAGATAGTAGGAGAAACACCGAGGTTTATCTTTAAGAATAAACACAACTTAAAAAGAATGTTATGCCATCCTAAATTTGATAGGAAATCTATACAGAATGGATGCACAAGACGCTGTGGTCGCTGTAATTTCTGTTGTTACATAGACAATAAGACAGAATTCTTTCATCCTGATCAACAGAAAGTTTTTAATATAAGAGCTGAAGCCAACTGCATGACTTCTCATGTGATATACCTAGCTGTTTTTCAATTATGTTCATCCTTCTATGTTGGTAAAACAAATCAACCACTGAGGGATAGGATAAGGGAACATGTATATCACATAAGGAAAGGTACATTACATAATGCCCTTGCCAAGCATGTAGCACTAAATGACGACACACATAGATTTTTGTTCAAGGTACTTGAAGTAATTACTCCCAACTCTAGAGGGGGTGACATTAAGATATATACAGAGAGTAAAGAAACTGAATGGATAATTCTACTAAGATCAGATAAAGGATTAGGCCTCAATGATAGGGCCTCTATCAAGCCAAAATTAAGACAGCGTAGAAACATTAGATAAACCCCTAGAAATAGGTATTCTATCTCTCTGTAAACGAATTGTCTTTTATATCACTACCATGTCATTACGTCATAGATTTAGTTACCACATGTAGTGTGGTTACTTTATTTTATAAGACATTATATTAATTTATACATACATATATATGAAATTTTATATGTTAGACATTAAACATACTTGTCTATAGAATCTTTCTCACACTAGTATCTATTTTAATTACAAATATATATGTACTAACTGATATGTTTTTTATATATATTTTTTATATATAACTTTTTATATATGTGTTTCCTATGTATACTTTATATATGAGATTTTTTTTAAATGGTTTTATCTTTATCAGATTTGTATATTAAGCTGGGTCTTTGATGTCTGCCTGCTTCTTTAAATAATTATACCAATTAACTTACTTGATTGATTAATTGTTTAAAACCTGTGTATATATAAGATGTGGAATCTTAGAATGAATGTAAGATCTGATGAAGCAACACAGCGAAAGCGCTTATCTTATTAATTATTGATAATAAAGTACTTTGAACTTTAAGTGTTACACTTGTTTTCGCTCAGTCCTGCTATTTTGATTTACCATTACTTTGTATTGTGTCTCTGCCCATGAGAAGTAATTAGGTTTATGTGAAGTTATAAATCATCTGCATTAAAACATCATCATATGCGGTGTTTGACTAACAGTATTTTACCTTTTCATGAGATAAGATCATCAGCTTTTGTACCCGAACTCTTTGTATTTAAACATTCCTGGGGTTGAGGACAGATAGTGTAGCTTTAGGAGCTTTAAACACTTTTTACTTCTTAGACCATGATCCTGCTAAGGAGACTCTTCATACTTTGTATTTAGATATCCTTAGTGTTATGAGGCTGAAGGTCCAGAGGCAGTAAGCCATTTGCTTGTCTTATATAACAGTTCTGCTAAGGAGACGTTGCATGCCTGGTACTTCAAGCTCGCTGGCATTGAGTTTAGGAGCAGATGGCTGAAAGAGTGGTAAGCCATTTGTACTTTTTAGACTACAGTTCTGCAAAAGACACCACAATGGTGCATACTGCCATTTGCCCTGATCAGACTGTACAACTTGAGCCTGCCTATGCAATTTTTTTTTTTATTTCGTGCCCCAAGGAATTCTGATTAGTATTGCACATGTGAATCTGTCAGAGACTGGAAAAAAAAAGTAATCATCATCATCATCAAACCCCCCCCTTTCCTATTTTCTACATGGAGTCAGAGATTGCCACCTCTTTTAATTCAGTGTCACTCTCCTGCCTTCTTTGACAGTCGTGCTTGACTGCAATAGGTCTTTTCTCGTGTAAAGCATCCATTACTTTGCTGAATGTCCTACTTTTCCTCTTTTCTTCTCCTTGTCCCTCCCAAATCTTCTTCACTACATCATCTTCTGCTTTTTATACATCTGGCCAAACTATCATAATCTGTTTTCTTTCACCCTCTCTGAAATTGAAACTACTTTGGCTTCTACAGTGATGGCATCATGTCTTTGTCTATTGCAAAGTTGCATTCTACAATCCACCTTAGGCACTCCATCCCCATCACCTCTGGCTTCCTCATCTGCTTCATCTTCACTGGACATGTTTCTGTACTATTTCTGATAAACGCTAATACATATGCATTTGTTTGTAAAGCTGTATTCATAACCCTTAACTCTGTGACAGTCTGGAGTAATTTTATTTTTCTGTACTATAAGGGTGAGTTAAGGTGAGTTATATCTGATTGATTTTGTAGTGAATGCACTGGACAATGAAGACCACATCCCATTACATTTTTGCACAAGATTTGGCCACCACGAGATTGTAAACTACTTGCTACAAGGAAATTTCGGTCTAAAACCTCATGCAGTTAACATTTATGGTGACACACCCCTGCACTTGTAAGTTGCTACATTTTTCTTTTGTCTTTAAAAATAAGTGGCATACTTTGCAATTTGTCAGAAAGTAAAAGATTCTTTGTCACCACAGGGCTTGCTATAATGGAAAAATGGAAGTTGTCAAGGAGTTACTGCAGCTGTCTGGAACAGAGAGCTTGACAAAGGAGAACATCTTCAGTGAAACTCCATTTCACAGGTATTACAGAACAGTTTGCAAGGATGTAATTACTGCATTTACATTTTTTTCATGTATGTGTTTTGTGTGTGTGTGTGTGTGTGTGTGTGTGTGTGTGTGTGTGTGTGTGTGTGTGTGTGTGTGTGTGCGCGTGTGTGAAGGCAATTGCAAGCAGCAGTAAATGGTGAGTTGAAAGTGAATCTGGGACAGATGAGAAGCAGACAGATAACTCTAATTCAGTAAAATAGTTAACATTATTCAGGTTTTGCATCACTATGCATTTTCTGAACTACAAGAACTATGAAATGTTAGTGACTAATGTCAATTCATCAATAATCAGGTAATCTGTAACAGATGGATTTATGCTCAAAATGTGGACTATGTACTAAAGCAGTGTATACTATGTAAACTTTTGGCATGCTGACCATTTATGAGAATAAACTTAAATGGCTGCATAACACATTGTCATTTAATCATCCAATATGCTGTTCAAAAAACAACAGACATAAACTAAGAATTCTTTATAAAGTGAAACCTTTTCTACCAGACCGTGCATATAATAAATATAGCTCTTACATGTATAAACACACACACACACACACACACACACACACACACACATCATAAATCTATAATGTCAAACAGCCATGTTACATGAGTAAGAAATAGATACTACAGTGAAGATTACTTGTCTTGCTTGGGTTTTGTAGACTCCAAAAAAGAGCGTAAGACCATTGTGAGTGTGAATCTTTAGAAAAACAGATATTTCTGTTCCTGTCTAGGTGGAGGGCAAGATTACATCAAGCAAGGAGGCATTACAACAGTCAAGATTTGGCCTTTTAGAGCTTCTGAAAAAATGTTTAGTTGTCATGGAAATTAATAATTTTAGTAGATTTTTTTTTTCTCTGTATTTTTGTAGATTATGTATATCTTGACATTGTTTAGTAGTTTGTAGTGGAGCTTTTCTCCCCGGGCCTCCACTGAAAATGGACATATATCCAGTTGGACTAGCCCGGTAAACAAATGTAAAATAAATAAATAAATAAATAGATGTTTGTTGAGTGCGTTCAGCCAATTAAGTTTACAGTCACTGAAACAAATCATCTTTTCTTTGAAGGACATCTTATATTGAATTCAGAAGGTCTTTAATATCTTTTAGAGCAGAGAGATTGTGGGGGTTAGAAACAGATCTAGGCAGCACACAACTGAAGCAAATTATTGTTATTGATAAGAATTTTTATATCCAGCTACCTTATACCTAAAAATATTAATAAGGAGGAGACTTGTAATTTCTTGCTAATCAGGGCACAGTTTCCTCACTTACTGATTCTTATATCCTTCTGTAGACCATGATAATCGTTAAGAATGCATAGGACAAAATGCTACTTGGGTTAGAGATGGAACTCGCAAACAGTTAAAGTATTTAGATGCTAAGATAACCTCTAGATTTCTAGTAGATTCATTTTTTTATTAATACTGCCCAGTATTGTATGGGCAGTTTTCAAACTTTTGTATTTGCATTTTGAAGATGTGTAGTGACAAAGTGAATGGCTGAAGGAGATCAGAGAGCGACAGTGGGGAACGAGAAGTGAAGAAGGTAAGGCAGATGGCAGGAGAGTGATGGCTGATGGATCTTATATGACTCTTAATGTCTCCTGATCTCATTGATTTTGGAAATAACGTATCGAAGACTGTGAAATACTTAATAAACAGTTTAGTGGATTGAGGGGAAGCTGATAATATAAGTAGTCTGTTTTTACAGAAATTGGGAAATGCAAAGTCAGATATTTTTACTTTGCAGTCTTGTTGCTCAGCAGGTAAAATTGTGATGAAGGAATAGGTGGTACAAGTGAGCAGCATTGCAACAGCTATCACTACTATTGCTATTGCTACTGCTATTACTACTACTACCACTGCAACTACTATTACTGAAACTACTAGTACTGCTAATGCTACTACTACTGCTACTACTACAATTACTATTACTGCTGCTACTGCTACTAGTTCTACTACTACTGATATTACTGCTACTACTACTACTACTACAATTACTATTACTGCTGCTACTGCTACTAGTTCTACAACTACTACTGCAACTACTGCTGCTACTACTACTGCTACCACTAATGCTACTTCTTCTACTACTACTGATATTACTGCTACTACTACTGCTACTGCTACTTCCAGAGCTAGATAATGGTCAAATGCCCTAGGCAGGGTAATGGATCAGCCCCCACCACAGCAGCCCCCCTCAGCAGCACCCCCCCAGCCATTCCAGTGCCCTCTTGCCCTCTAGTTCTCCCCAGTTACCATAAACACTGTTCAAACCTGCCAGTTTGCATACTGTTTTCTTCTTTATTTCTACAATGTTTAGAGATATTTAAAACTTTTAATTCAAAGTTTATAGCACAATTACTGATAGCCATTTGCTAAAAAAAGAATAATGTCACAAAGAAAAATAACTTAGCATAAACAGTAAGCTTCTCTTCTCTTAAAACTCATATTCATTGAAAGGGCATTGAAACCTACACTCAAAGAAAATGCATCTAGCCTGTGGCAGAATAAGTTTACCTTTGGGCTGCTTTCAAACCATAGACCTCTTGCACGCATTTTTTCAACCATACATGTGTTCTTTAATGCACCACCCTGACTGTATTGTATATAGCACCACTTGTTAGAGTATGTTTTAAATGTGTATGTTTGAACATTTTTCCAGTAAGCAGTGAAACAAAATGTATGAACCAGTAATGGCAAAACTACTCATTACAGAAAATTTCAAACTCAAAAGGTCACTCATCATTTTGCCATTATAATCCATAAATGTCAGTCAATATACAAAATCTCTGCAGAAGTAAAAGTCATCTGAATAATTTCACATTAAAGATATCTATAAGTAATGAAGACATTGCTGTTGGCAAACGACTTTGCATTTCTGCATTTCAAGTACAAATTCAGTGCCTGCTGCTCTTGAAGAACAAATTGTCCATGTTACATTTAAAACAAATGGTAAGCTGGTAATATTGTAATAGGGAATGGCTGTCAAACCAATAATAGGTTTATAGTTACTAGCCATCTCATCCAAAAGAGGACACACTTAGGAGTGCAGCACCCCCACTCCTCCTTAAATGGCACTGCAATGCCAGCACTCCATCTACATGGTGTAGGAGTGGAACTCACACCCTTCTGCACCAAAGGCAAGTATGCTGCATGTTATGCTACTAACACTGCTTTCAGAATGTATAGGACAAACATTGAAGATGGCCATTTGCTAAACAAAACAGTTACACATTGAAAACAGACTTCGCATGAACAACAATAAACTTCTCTTCCATTGAAACTTAACATTCCTTGAAAATGTACAGAAACTGAACATTTCTTGAAAATGCACAGAAGCTCAACATTCTTTGAAAAAGCATAGAAACTCAAAATTATTTAAAAATGCACAGAACTTTAACAGTCCTTTAAAATGTACAAAAACTTAACAGTCTTTGAAAATGCACAGAAACTTAATTCTTTAAAAATGCACTGAAACTCAACAGTCCTTGAAATGCACCTGCTGATGAGAGTTTGTTAGCTAACGTAGAGGATTCCAGATCTAGGGTCCTGTATATAAAGTACAGGGTTTGAGCCTACTAAAGTAAGCCAACCTGCCATCCCTAATTAGAGCATTACACACACATACACACACACACACACACACACACACACACACACACACACACACACACACACACACACACACACACACGTTTGTTTACCCATTCTCTGTGTTCATAATAGCAATCCATGCTCATCGCTCCTCTGTGTTAGTAATAAAAATTCATGCTCATCTCTCCTCTATATAAATTTTGCACACTCTGCTCTAAAGTGTGTGCATCATACTAAAGACGTATGCACAGATGCTACTAAGGACTTACTCTGCATGCATACTTAAAGGAAAAATATAATGCACACAGAGTTCATTCTTAAAGAAGAAATGTACATTTTGTGGCAGCCACCCCAGTCAGTGGGCACCCCTCCCAGCTAGTGGGACCCCCAAGCCAGTGGGCCCTAGGTAGCTGCTTAGCTCACCTAGTGCTGGATCTGGCTGTTGCTACTACTATTGCTGCTCCTGCTACTACTACTTTTACTGCTAATACTAGAGCTACTACTGCTGCTACTACTTCTATTGCTACTACTACTGCTATTACTGTTACTACTGCTACTATCAGTACTACTACTACTACTGCTACTGCTCCTACTTCTACCGCTACTATTACAATTGCTATGACTACTACTAGTGCTGCTACTGCTACTAATGCTTCTGCTACTAATACTTACACAGATCTTGTCACAATAAGACTGGTGCACACAATCACTAAATGTTATTGATAAAACAATTATAACTACAGAAAAAGAAACTGAAATAATGAAATAAACACTGTGAAGAATGAGAATTTATTACAAGTCTGTTTTGTTGCATGCAAAGAAACTTGTCAGCGAAGCTAGGACTGAAGCAAAATGAAAAAGAATTGGTAAAGATGAGTCTCTTTAAAGGTAATTTTTACATTTTCTGTCTGTGTGATCATTTGGTAAATCACTGGTATTAAATAAGTTGAATTGAGGAGGGAGGAGATGTGAAAGGTGAAAAAAGGATACAACTCTTTATTTGAAGGCTGTCATTTTGCACACTTGAATAAGGAAAGGGAAAACCAGCAGACTAAGGACTGAAATGTGCTGTTTTGTACTAATGTTTTATAAAACAACAAAAAAAAAAGCAAATTGCAAGCATAAAACAGTTTAGAGTTATTACACAGTACACCTCAGTATTTAGAAAAGTTGCTGCATCAGAGTATAAATGAATAGCTACTGTCTTACAAGCAACTAAACAGTGGTGAAAGTTCAATGGTGCAATGCTACCACTACAAATTATTTTCACACCATAAGATTAAAGTTGCAGGATTTAGCACCTAAAACTGCCTACTGATGGCAACGAATATAAATGAAAAGTTCCCTCAATTTACTTCATAAAGGATTAAGCAGTGCAAGAACAGCTTCAGCAAATTGATGTAGGATCCTTAACTGGCAATAGAAATGCAGTTCCCTATAGGAAAAATTGACCCTACAGAGGCAGTCTTAGCAGGCATGTACCTCTGTCTGATGAAACATATTCTTGCAGAATATGTGATACAGTATAAATTTCACAAATAAGTAAAAGAAGCGTGAACAGTGTTTGAACATGTTCCCACAGTCATTCAGGAAATATTTAACTATATTGGACCCAAGCAATGCCCATGTGAATTGTATATGGTGAGTTTTCTTCTTTATTTCTGACAGCAAACATGATTCAAATAGTTGTGAGGAGATCAGTGACAGGAACTAGTTGTGTGTTTATCTTTCCCTAAGCCTTGCCACACAGTTAGATGCAGCTAGTATGAAAGAATGTGAAGTAATTACCCAGGAAGTGTATACTGTGTGTCTTTACACATGTGATGTCTCCAGTTTCCAAAGCCTTGTTGCTTAATTAGATGCTACTAGTGTAGAAAGGATGCAGATGCTGAGACTACTAGATTGTGCTGAATCTGGGGAAGGGCAAATACAGTGGAAGGTCTAACTCTGGAGAAATATCCACATATACATATATCAGAAATGGTGTGAGGTGCATATAATTTGTAGTGGTAGCATAGTGCCATTGAACACTTCACAACTGTTTAGTAGCTTATAAGACAGTGACTATTCATTTGTACTCTGATGCAGAGAATTTTTTTTAAATACAGAGGTGAAAACATTTACAATACTTTACTAGGTACTTTCACCCATGTTGCTTCACTGCCTTGTTTTGCAGATGCAGCCTTATGCAAACAGTTACATGGAGCTGAATGTTTGGTTTACAGCAGCCTGGGCATTTACTGTGCTTATATCCTATAAAAACAATTATGCATTTGAAAGTAATTCTTACAGCCTGTCTTGAAAATATACTGGTAATCAAAGTGAATCATTGCCAAATGAGGGTCCAAAAATGGTCCAAGAATTAATTTATTAAAACAACCTGAACAAACAAAATGAGTGCTGTTGTCTCATACAGCATTACAACATTTTTTAAGCACATTATTTTTAAATAATTAAATATTTCAATGCACTTTGTTGTGCTGCTCTTCTGTTTGGCAAAAAATATGTGTTTCATTGTTGATTATTGCACATTTTTTGTCTGGGCCTTTAAAGAGTACTACAGTTTTCATTTAGTAATTATCCATCTACCAATCAAATCTTTTTATGCAAGTTTTAATGGCTGTGTGCTAGGACCATTTTATTCTGATGAATTCTCTTGTATGACACAAATGTGCTCATTTGATTCTTTCCGGTTGTTTTAATAAATTAATTCTTGGACCATCGTTAGACCCTCATTTGGCATTGATTCTCTTTGGGTACCTTTGGTTATCAATATATTTGGTTGACACTACACCATTTTGTGTTATTTCTATCCTGAAAATATTTAATATTTTATCCTTAAACACATTTATAATAGCATTTGAATTCCTTACTTTTTCTGTGTCGTAGAATATATATCAGTTGATGTGAATAATCTTCATTACATACCTATTTTTTTTATCTTCTAATCTGACAGAATAAGACCAGGTTATAGAGTTTGAGGGGGTGAAACTAGTTACATTCCTGAAGCACTGAGTAACTTTAGGCTTTATCATGAAATGTACTTAACATGTGAAGAATGCTTAGTGCTAAGATGGTAGCAGATCTAAATAATCTGGGAGAATTATATTGTGATATTGAGTTAGATAATTCTGGGCAGGGAGGCTTGTGCAGAAGTTTACATTTTCTGTATTTCCAAGAAGCAGTATTGTAGTAAAGAACATTCTTCTCCATTATTTAAATCTGAAATACTTGTATTTTTTACCTCATGAATTTATTTTGTTTTGTAGTGTCTGCACATATGGAAAAAGCATAGAACTAAGCAAATATCTTCTAAGTCTCAACATTATAAGTATCAATCATCAAGGAAGGGATGGACATACAGGTGAAGAGCAATGTTATTTTCAATTCTTTCTATATTTTTAAGTTAAATGGCCATTTGAAGTACAGCAATTTACTGCTTTTCTCTGCATTGTGTCTTCAGAATATAGTATAGTAATGCAGCAGTGCTTACAAATGTTGACATTCAAGCACATACTATGTTTTGACCTGCAGAAAATACTAAACAGAAAAGGAAAAACAGAGATTTAATTCAGTGTTAATTGTCAACATTACTTAGTTAATACTAGGAAATTATATTATCAATAGACAATAATATAATACAAGTAAATTTGCTTACAACTTCCTTGGTTCATCATTTCTTGAAGTTTTGGATTTGAATCACAAATGAGAGATAATATTTTCCTTTCATACTTTTGATCCCAACTGGGCTTAAGAAGAAGGCTTTCTATGCATTTTTATGTTTGCATTTGTAATTTGACCATAATAGTTAATTTATCTGTATTTTAGCATCACTGTTCTTTTATTTATTTTTTATATAGGAACTTTTTTATTAATTTAATGAATTTACAATATATACACAGAAAGGAAGAAATTCAACATCACATATTGTTATACAATGATAGGAATAAACTGAATCATCAAAGTAATCTTATACAATTAACACATTAAGAGTGTTGCTATTTCAGTAGCAATATTTCAAAGTTATCCCAACCACTAGAATTCTTAATAGAGTTTATAGATCTTATTTTGATTACTTCTCTTTCAGTTTTACATAGTATTGCTATTAAATTTAAAGTTCTTTGAACTTAAGAACTGAGTTCAGTTTCCAATTTTTGTAATAATTTTTCTACCAACTGCCAAATGATCCCAAAACATTTTTTGCTCTTTGGTTTTCCCAGATACAGGAAGTGTAACATTCATTAGTATTATTGATCTAGTTAAACAACAATTACCAAACCATAACCCCATAAAAATATACTTATCTCTTCCCAATATGTAAATTAAATTTTTACAGTCCATAAACATGTGCTTTCAATGAACATTTACATCCCCAACAAACTGAATAATTCATTTTACACACTTAGAGATTTTATAGGAATTAACAAACATTTATCTCTCTCTCTCTATATATATATATATATATATATGTATATGTATATATATATATATATATATATATATATATATATAGGAGCGCTACAGAATCCTGAAAGCCCAAAATCCTGAAGACCAAAATCCTGAAAGTTCAAAATCCTGACAACTCAAAATCCAGAAAACACACAATATACCAACACTTACTATATTCCAGCACAAGTACATACAGAAGCAAATAAAACACAAACCATATTACTCTTTTCCAAGTATAAGTGGGGGGGCAAGCCCCCCTGCACCCCCCATGTGAGGGGCTGTGCCCCCACACCCACTGCTACTTAAATATATCAACTCCAAGATTGCACTTAATGTACTGAAGAGCAATCTCGGAGTTGTTATATTTAAGTATTAGGAGGTGTGGGGGGCACAGCCCCCCACATGGATGGTGCAGGGTGGCTTGTCCCCCTGCATATAGTTGAAGGGTAATATATTTCCATATATACTTGTGCTGGAATATAGTAAGTGTTGGTATATTGTGTGTTTTCAGGATTTTGAGTTTTCAGGATTTTGGTCTCAGGATTTTGGTCTTCAGAATTTTGGGCTTTCAGGATTCTGTAGTGCATATACATATATATATATATATATATATATATATATATATATATATATATATATATACACACACACACACGCACACCCATAAAAACTTTTCAGTATGAACTTGAAGAAGTTTGACTAACTAATTTAAGTAACAGAGTTTAATTCTTACCATCTATTGAGTTACTCAATCTACAACTATCTAAAAAGTTCCAGAATTTTGCATCAAAATTATTATTTATAATTAAATTACATAACTTGGGCAAGCTTCCTTTCTCAGTCAATATAACTTCAGCAATAGCACTCATATACATACTATACAATATAGGAATAGTGTTCTGTTCCTCTTTACTCATATTTTCTACAAATTCATTTAATTCATTACTGATGGATAATATTAACTGGTTAGCAGATTCATCCAACTTCTATTCTTTCATTAAATATTCTGGGGACTTAGCTTTTCCTTTTTTCAAAGCAACCAAATCATAATACTAATCCATTCACCCCATAATCTTACATGATTGCTATAAGTAGTTCTTTGCTTTTTATGATACCATAAGAATCAAGTTAAAAATGTTTTCATTTTCTTTAAATGTTTTTTGTCAGGTATTAAAGCTATTGAATGCAATACACACACACACACACACACACACACACACACACACACACACACACACACACATCTAAAATCTTGGGTAATATAATCATTTTATTAAGAACTAACCTATCCTCAAAAGTAAAATCAAAAAACATTAATTCCACTGTTAATAAGTAGTAACACTTTTTCAATTATTTTTTCAAAAAATATTGCTAATAATCTTACTCAAATCTTAATAGATTTTATTACAACATATTTTATTTTCCTTCCCAATGATATTTATATTCATATTTAAACTTAATATCTAGTAACTGATTTAACACAAAGTTTCAGTTTTATTATTATTATTATTATTATTATTATTATTATTATTATTATTAAATTTCAACAGCAATACTTCTTGAAACTTTTCAATTTCCTCATCTCTTCCTTTGATTGAATAATTTAAATTGTCTATAGTTTGTAAAATAGCATCTGCTAAAAGCTGTATTAGATTGACAATCTCTGCAAATTGAGAATCGATCAATATTCTCATTAATACTGTTAGCTAAGGGTTCAATAACTAATGCAAATCATAGAGGGGCAAGGGACACCCTTGCTTTATACCTTTGTTTAAAGTGAATTCTTGAAAAATATAAGATCCAATTTTAACATATGCTTTGGAGTCTCTATAGAGGTTTTTAATATTCTAATAAACTGTTCTGGAAATGCAAATGCTTCTAAAGTTTTAAACAAGTAGTTCCAGTTTACAGATTCAAAAGCTGTCTCCGTATCTAAGCTAATTTGGACAAATTTCTTGTTCATACCTTTGGCTAAATCTAAGATAGTTACTACCCTTTTTATATTGTCATACATTAATCTATTGAATATAAATCCTGTTTGATCTTTATTAATTTATCTATTATATCTCTTAATCTTGTAATGAAAATGTAAGTAAATATTTATAGTCTACATTTAATAATGAAATTGGTCTATATGAGGAAGCTAACTTATTATCCTTTCGTTATTTAAGTATAAGTGGGATTACAGAAAATTTCCATGCAGGAAGAATTATTTTGTCACTCTGAATTATCCTGAAAACATCAATCAGTAATCCTTAAACATTTAATGAAAGCAGAATATATAATTACATACTTAAACCATCTAACCCTTGAGCTTTACCATTTTTCCCTTTTTTAAACTTCTTTAACTTCTATCACAGTAACAGGCTTATTCAACAGAGATACTAGTTGGTCATTAAGTTTACTAGTAAACATTTTTCTTTAAATATTTGTCAGTTTTGTAATCATCATGATTATTATTTTTGTCTTTTATTAAGATCCTCGTTGATTTTTAAAAAAATATTAAACATTTCTTCTATGTCAGAAGTAAGCTTATTAGTGTGAGGATTTTGGATATTATTGATGTGTGCCTTTTTGCTTAATACCTTACTTCTATTAGCTAATCTATGTAGATCTTTTGAAGTCATTGCATAGCGGTGCAATTTATTGTTCCTAAAGCTAGCCCCACTTTATGTGTTAAAAGTGATATTTTGTCATCAATTTTTTAAATGACTTCATTATTATCTAATTTCTTTGTTGTTCAAACCTCACTTTTGTGTATTTAATCTTGTATTTCTAACAACTCTTTATCCCACATTTTCATTTTATTACCAGCCCACTTTCCCATTCTATCTTTAATATGCATTTTAAAGAGTCCAATAGTATGACTTTACTAACCTGAATATTATCATTCAAAGATAAAAAATCCAGATTTGTCCCTTAAGGTAACTCTTAAATTATTTTAATGTCATCATATATACTGGCATTGTATAAATAATCTGAAATGTCCTTATACCCATTCATCATCATCTTTCGGCTGTTCCCGTTAGGGGTCGCCACAGCGGATCATCTGTTTCCATTTCTTCCCGTCCTCAGCATCTTGCTCTGTCACACCAACCACCTGCATGTCCTCTCCACATCCATAAACCTTATCTTAGGCCTTCCTCTTTTCCTGTTACCTGGTAGCTTCATCCTTAGCATCTTTTTCCCAATATACTCAGCATGCCTCCTCAGCACATGTCCAAACAAATGTAATCTTGCCTCTCTGGCTTTGTCTCCAAATCTTCCAACCTGAGCTGATGCTCTAATATACTTATTCCTAATCCTGTCCACCCTCATCACACCCAGTGCAAATCTTAACATCTTTAACTCTGCCACATCAAGCTCAAACTCCTGCCATTCTATCAATGCCAGAACAATATGTCCCAAAATTATGGAAAATTTCCTATATCACCTCTCCGCATAAAGGAAGAACATCAACAGAATTAAACAATTACAGTCCCATAGCCATCCTTTCCCCCGTGTCAAAATTCTGGAAAAACGTATCCACACTCAATTACTACAATACCTGTTATCTCACAACCTTATCTCTCCCTCCCAACATCGTTTCAGACCAAAACATAGCACCACCACAGCCCTAATTAATTTCTCTAACACCATCAACCAACTGAGAAATTCAAACCAGCAAGTAGCATCAATCGTCTTATACATGTCAAAAACATTCAACACTGTCTCCCATCAGAAACTCCTTAGTACTCTTGCCTCACTAAACCTATCAACGACTTCCCTATCCTGGTTCCTAAGCTATCTTTCTGACAGACAACAAGCAGTATGATGGAAATCTGAACTCTCACCACTTCTGGACCACTTCTGGAGTCCCCCAAGGGTCTATACTAGAACCCCTTCTTTTCACCATCTTCTCTAATGATCTAGCCTCATCCACAACACATGCTAAAGTAGTTCAGTATGTGGACAATTCAGCTTTAATCTGCTCAGCAGATACCCTACCAGACCTCCAAATAGTAGCCCAACAAGCTTTTAATGACATAGAAACATATCTAAGTAAATCACAACTATTTACCAGTAGCAAACAATCACCGATCACCCCTCCTTTCACTATTCTGTCAGAAAACAACACAGTCATCCAACCAGTTGAGCATACAACACTCCTTGTGGTGACAATTGACAACAAACTCAGATTTGACCAGCACATAGCCACCACAGTTAACATCAAACTTGGCTCACTGTACAGAAGCAAGCCATTCCTCACTGACATTACCAGACTAGCCATATCCAGAACCTTCCTCCTGTCTACACTCCTATATACTTTCCCCCTCTTTATCAACATAAAAAAAATCAGACGTAACCAAATTGGAAACTTGCTACAACAAAATAGCCCATTTCGCAGCCAACCTTCCCCACCACACCCACCATCGTATTGCTCTACATAAATGAAATTGGTTCAAGCTGCCTAACCTTGTCCATCTCTACCAACTTAAATTCACACACACTGTCATCTTCCATCCTGACAGTTGCCCATCCCTCAAGGAACTTATTGTTCCCTACTCATGCCCACAAAGTCTAAGATATGCAGACAGAAACCTTCTCACAGTAAACAAAGCTAACAACACTCATGGTAAAGCCCTATTCTCAAATCAAATAGCCAAATTATGGAACTCTCTACCCCACACCCTCCAAAACACATCTAAATCTACCAGTTTTAAGCAACTACTATTTGAACATCTATCCAAGAACTGGCATTGCTTCTGTGCTAAACCTGACTGACAAGATATCTATAACTCTCTCAACACACTGTCTACTCCTTATCTCATTTTCTCCCTCTCCTCAGTGTTTATTACTACTCAAAAATAAATATATATATAAAGGAAATCTCATTTGGTCATAACTATTAATATGTACACAATACTAACTTTATTTTTTCTGACAGTGATCTTCACTGAAATGCTTGTGTTTTTCTTTTTGAACCTGTATCTACTAGAAAACTGTATTGAATACTACTTTGTATAGACTAACTAGAAGATATGTAGTCTGCATCTTACTGTATGTATACTATTGTACTATCTAATTATTGTATATTGCTTGTATTTCTGTGGAGCATTTCTCCCCGGGCCGCCGCTGAAAATGGGCTTCTGGCCCAGTCGGACTTTCCCGGTAAAGAAATGTAAATAAATAAATAAATAAAATAGATACACCTCAAGGCTGGTACTTCAGCTTCTTCATGTTCAAATCTCCATAGGCAAAATCCCTACTACTTCCCTGCAAGCTAAAGATCCCACTTTATGAATCAGGAAACCCATAACATGTATTTAAGCTTATTGGAAACATTCATCATCCAACCCAATACCACATTCATGGGGCGAATTTAATTACCTCACTATTAACTGGGAACCATATATGACACAAAGCGTGCAGGCACAAAGATTACTGTATTTTGTAAACACAAACTTCCTGGACCAGATTGTCAATACACCAACCAGGGGTGTAAACATGCTGGATCTCATCCACACTAATATAGGAAAGTGCTGCTTACCCCCTAATGTAATGTCTTCTCTGGTAAGGTCAGACCACAGAACAGTCTCCTCTGAATCAAAAATACAACCTGGAATCACAGCTAACCATGGAATGTCCAGGAACTACTCTAAGGCTAACTTCCTACTATTAAGCTGTAACTCGGCAACATTTCATGCCCCCTCCAAAAACCCTCAGAACACTGCTGCCTATACAGAATTGTTCACAGAAACCTTATTCAAGCATGTTAATACCTGAACAGGGACTGGTGTACCCACCAGGAATAAGTACAGAACTAACTCAAAAAAGCCACATCAATATGAGGTATAACAGAAGGAAGAAATCATGGCAAAAATTAGTAGGTGTAGCACCCAGTAGGATAAAAGCATTCTCATTAAACTAAACAAACAACTCAGAGGACAAATATAATCTACCATAGCCAAATTTTAGGTAAATTTGGTCTCACAGGCCAAGAACAACCACACGGCATTATATACTTATGTCCACAACCTCAAAGGCAATACACAATTAGGTGCAGAGCTCACTGTAAATGGACCCACCTCTACTGACCTAGAATGGAGAGATGATAAAATCAACAAGCAATGGAAAATAGTATTGCTATAACTGACTTCATCCTCAAGTCTTGTTGAGAACCTTAATGAGGTAGAACCTGTTTTTACAAACTCTCACTAAAACAACACTGATATATAGATTGTATTCTATATAGCATATATCATGGGCAGAAGTAAGTTAAAAATAAAAAAAGACAGCTGAGTGCACAAGTCCCAGGATAAAAACATGCCCAAGCCTGGTAGGTGCAATGGTGCTAGGGCTGGAAAAATGATAGTGTACAATCCTCAAGACATGAAAAAATTCATGAAATTGGGTTAAGCCAAGCTCAGGGGAGGCTGCCCCCCAACCACCATTATAGAAGGAAGCAGTCCACAAAAAACACAAAAATTGACAGGCCAAAAAAGAGCCATAAAGATGATAGAGTGGACTATTGAGGATAAGAAAGAAATTAAAAATTATTACTATTACACAAGAAGAATTTCAAGACAGAAGATATACAAAAAGATTAAGAGTAAAGAAAAATACTTGCACAAGAAAAACTGCCAAAATTTCAAATGCAAATTTGTGTTCATTAATACAACAGTTTCATGAAAATAAATCTTGGGCTGTTTGGAAAAAGAACGTGACTGAGGAAGTGCAAAAATATAAAAAATATATAAACAAAATCTAAATATTTTTGAAAGGATTAAAAAAAGAAATACAGAGATGGAAATGAAAGAGAGTTCTGATATGGTGCAATATTTATGCAATGAAGAAAGCCAAAGTAGTCAATACAAAAAAGCAGCTTCAAAGATATTTGAAGAGAAATACAGGTAAAAGCATCCAGATATGGAAAATTTCACAATACAAAAAGTAAGATCACAAAGTGGGAACACAGAACAGAAGATTAGAAAAAGTAGAAGTTAAAAAAATAGAAGCTGAAGTTATGGAATACCTGCAAAATGAAGGATTTAGTGTAGAAAGTCTCACACAGGTTAAGTCACAGTATGATAGAACAATGAGTCCCCCAAGTAAGGAGATACAGGAGGAGTGGGAGACGTCTGAAGAAATATGACATAGGAAAGAAAAAGAGATTTAATGTGGTGCCATATTTATGCAAAGGAGAAAGCAGAACTAATCAATACAAAAAAAAGCATTACCAAAGATATTTGAAAAGAAGGTACGTATTATCGCAACCAGATTTTCGCGGTAATGCTGCTTGCTTCTCGTTGTGTCAAGTAGCACCGAGAAAGTATTAAAAAGCTCAGAAACATGTTTTCTTTAATGTTTTCTGTATTTAGGAAGGTTTATTGGTTAAACGGCTGAAAAAGGAAGGTTTGAAAATAGCTTTCCCCTTTACTTTGGAGTGGTTGCGTTTGCACGTGTATTTGGCCGGAAAGGACTTTGGCAGTTATCATGCATATGTTAGGTGCTTTTCGGAGATACCTTCACTTATTTTTCAGCTGTAGTTTTGTAGGTTAACCTTCGTGACAGAAACTTGCAGGAATTAAGGGCTTGCAAGAGTGATGGGGGCATGATGTTGACAGGTAATCCGGGGTGGTTTTTCATGGCACTGCCATGATGGCAGAAGTTACCAGGTGGGGTTTGTTTTGTTTTGGTGGGTACGTTTTGGTGTTGTGGTGGTGGCATATTGGGACAAACTCTGGATGTACCTCAGGGATTTCTGCATGTTTTACAGCTGGAAAGCTATGCGTGGCTCATTCGTTGTTTTTCTGTTGGTATGTGTGGGGGGAGGGGGGAGTTATCAGTGATTGCACTCAGTAGCCCTTCAAAGCAGTTATTTTGCTGAGGAACGTGCATCACACAGCATGACTGACATGAGTTAATCTCAGAAAAAGGGACAAGCTATTTTACAATGTTATTTTCTCAGTGTTTTCAAGGTTAAATAGTACTACAAATTACAAATATTATAGAAAAGACTTTATTTGGTTTTAATACTGTTAATTTCATTTTCTAAAGGTAAAGAGAAGCAACCAGTGTTAGCGTGAAAATCTGGTTGTGATAATACGTAAGTATCGAAAAGAAATACAGGCAAAGGCATCCAGATATGAAAAATTTTGCAATACAAAAAATAAGTAAACAAAGGGGAAAGTAGGAAAGGGATTTGTTATGGTTTACCTGCGAAGTGAAAGATTTAATGTAGAAAATCTAATTCTGATAACATCACAGTATCATCAAAAAATGAATCCTCAAATTAAGGAGAAACCAGTGGAGAAGGAAGCATCTGACCAGTTGCCATATGAAGATACTTTGGAGCCTTCAGTAGGAAACCAGTACAAAAGTTCAGTTGGAGCTGCACAGCAAAGGAAGGAACAGGAAACTGTGGCAACTTTGATGCAGTCAATGTTGTAGAGTGAAAGGCCAGTGAGTTCCCATATGAAAGAACAATAGATGACACAGTCCCCCAGATTCTCAAAAGCTTGCTCAGAGTGCAAGATCAGTGCAGGAGCTCAAGCAGGCAATATGTCTGCTGTGAGATCCAGGAACCGCCTGCAAGGGAGTGCACTAGCGCTCCTTCACTAATCTTACACGGAGTAAGCCCTGGTATGCAAATCACCCCATTTGCAGGTGAAATCCATGCAAATGAGGTGATTTTGCAATCCAGGAAGCTTGCAACAGTCCATGCAAATCTAGTGCTCTCTGCAAAAATGTACTCGGTTAGAAACCGAGTACATTTCTGCAAAATCCAAAACAGAGCTGTGACAGCCCCAAATAAAGGCTGCATATCATGTAGTAAGCATGCCAATGGCCAAGTATAAGGCCATTGGCATTGCAAACAAAAAAAATAAATACAAAAATCAACTTTTATTTGTTTCTAGCCGATCTTGGCTGTTTAAGCATAGGGCAGTGGCACGCAAACGGGATCGGGGGGAAAATAATAAAATAAACCTAAAATAAGCAGTCTAACTAAAATCAATATTCTGCCATGCAAGTCAATGGCAGGCAGAAGACAACCTGGCCAGTGAGTAGTGATTGCAAAGGGGGGAGGCTCAATGTAAGACATGTAACTATGCATTACCAGGCAATCCTATGCAAATGAGGGGAAGGATAGGGAATGCCAGTTCTCCCCAGCATGTGAGTCAGGTCCCAACAGTATAAGAGTAGGAATAGCTTGGTGCAAGCCTAGGAGAGCAAGAAATCCATAATGAGGCACACGCACAGACCAGAATTATAGTAGAGCATGTGTTTGGGATGCTCAAGTCATGGTTCTGGTGTCTGGACACATCCAGTGGAGCCTTGCAGTACTCACTAGCTACATGTACCCAAATTGTCCTTGTATGTGCCAGGCTACACAATATGATCCTGTGGAAACAGCTGCAGCAGGAACAGCATTGGCCAGGGCCACACAGCCCCCCACCATTGCCAAGGCCTGCACAGGCACAGAGTGACTCAGAAGAGGAACAACCTGAGCCTGCCCCAGTAGGCAGAAGGAGGTGTGCCCGGTATGCCCTGACCTTGGCAAAGAGGCAACGCATAACACATACACTGACACAGGAGGGACCCAGGGAATAACACCTCTCACCAACTCTCACATACAGTAAAAGGGATGCCAAACATTACACTACCTGTGCCTAACCATGTGTAGGGAGTGTACTATGTGCATCCGACATAGGCAGCCCTGCAGCACCACGCTCAATACTGGGACACCCACAAGGTAAGTGACTCACACATGCCAGTCAGGGGGGGGGGTCACATACCCAACAACAGTCACAGCCAGCAGGACAGGTGTAGACAAACACAAACAAAGGCTGTGCTATGGCCTCTGAATGAGGCCTATGGGTAACCACCCCCCAGGCCTACACAGACAGACTACAGCAGGTCAGGCAGTGGGATATCAGTTCTGAAGGGTAGGAAGTCAGAAACTAATATGTATGTAATTAAAAGCTAAGATCTGTAGTACACTGGTATGCCTCTAGCCAGCATGATAGGTAAGACTACAGACTGAAATGGAGTACCCAACATACCAGTACAGCCCTAGCAAATGTGTATGTATCAGGTGTGGCCCCCCCATCTGACGTAGAAATGTAGTCACAGTCAGGTGTGCCCCACCTCCAATCCTGTGTAGAAATGTAGAAATAGTCAGGTGTGCCCCCCATCCTACATAGAAATGTAGTAACAGTCAGGTGTGCCCCCCCAATCCTGTATAGAAATGTAGAAATAGTCAGGTGTGCCCTCCCCCATCCTACGTAGAAATATAATAACACTCAGGTGTGTCCCCCCCCACAATCTTGTTTAGAAATGTAAAATAGTCAGGTGTGTCCCCCCTTCCTATGTAGAAATACAGTAACAGTCAGGTGTGCCCCCCCAATCCTGTGTAGAAATAGTCAGGTGTGCTCCCCCCATCCTACATAGAAATATAGTAACATTCAGGTGTGCCCCCCCACAATCTTGTGCAGAAATGTAAAAATAGTCAGGTGTGTCCCCCAATCCTATGTAGAAAGAGTCCCTATCAGCATCTCGAATAATGACAATATCAAATTTGATATTGTTGCATCGAGAATGCCGATAGGGCAGAATGTCGAATGGGTAAACGGAAATCTCAGTAAGGGGAGATTTCCGTTTACCTCAATGTAGTGCGGTCTCGGAGTTGGTATATTTAAGTAGCGGGGGGTGTGGGGGTGCAGGGGGCTACCCCCTGCCTACACCCTTTAGTTTTTTTTTGTTTGTTTTTTTTATTTTTTTATCGGCATTCGAAAATGTAATAGGTCGATCATTTCAGTTCGACATTTAGTGATTCGACCTATTTCATTTTTGAAATGCTGATATAGACCCCATAGAAATATAGTAACAGTCAGGTGTGCTCCCCCCCAATCCTGTGTAGAAATGTAGAAATAGTCAGGTGTGCCCCCCCCCCATCCTATGCAGAAATGTAGTAACAGTCCATGCCAAATGATCGACAGATACCCTGCAGAGACAGCATGCTACCTGTAGGTGTACAACACAAAGGTCAGCACTGCAGTACAAACTACCTGGACTCGATCCACACATTCAATACAGACGGCCATACTGGGCATGCCTACACACTTAAACACATGAAGGCCATGTCTGCAAACACCAGTGGACCAGACATATCTGGCAGCCGCAGATGTTAGTGCGACATGCACCACACATGCTTTGCACACACACAGTGGCTAGGGATACAGGCATATATGTAAGGACAACACACTATAATAAGCCAAAGGTAGACATACATAGATGTGTGGAAGGGGGTGACTGTGACAAGGAGCCATCCAGGGCTCTCCCACCCAGCACACAGCCAAAGGGCCACATCCACATGAGTGTCTGATGTCACACACTGCAGATACTAGCCACCAGTATCTGTCAGCAGTACAGAGCATGTGGTGCATGTGCCAGCTGTGCAACATGACTATTCAAGGTAGTAGTCATCTAGCAGTTGTATACACATACCTGTGGAATATGACCCAGTTTGTGGCCGCATGTGGCATGTCAACCCCTAGATGAATGGGTGATGGCCCATGCACACACACTGCCCTCCCCAAAGCCCCACTATGACAAGCCTGCTGAGGTCATCTACTGTGAAATACACTTTTGGGAGAGTTGTATCCCAGTAATCTCTGTGGTGTGTCCGATAACTGCATACTGCTGTAGTGTGATAAACTAGTTAAGTAGGAGTTCTAACCCCAGCCTTAGCAACTGTGTGTAGAGAGCGATACTTTTTAGGATGGTCACACTCCCTGCAATTGAAATGCTCTACTGTGGTAAGGCTGCTGATGTCATCCATCTAGAAATACATCCCTGGAAAGGTTGTATCCCAGTAATCTCTTTGGCGCATCCCATAACTGTGTACTGCTGTAGTGTGATAAAATAGTTAGGTAGGAGTTTAATTCCTAGATATGGCAACTGTGTGTGTGTGTGTGTGTGTGTGTGTGTGTGTGTGTGTGTGTGTGTGTGTGTGTGTGTGTGTGTGTGTGTGTGTCTGTGTAGAGAGCAGTGCTTTTTAGGGTAATCACACTCCCTACAATTCAAATGCTAGCCTTTGGCAAGGCTGCTGATGTCATCCAACTAGAAATATACCTCTGGGAAGCTGTAGTTCAGTAATCTCTGTAGTGCGTCCTGTAACTGCGACCTGCTGAAATGTGATAAATTAGTTAGGTAGCTGTTCTAATCCCAGAATTGGCAGGTGTGTGTTTGTCTGTCTGTGTAGAGCACAATGCTTTTTAGGGCAGTCATACTCCCTACAATTCAAATGCTCATCTTTGGCAAGGCTGCTGATATTATGCACTTAGAAATACACCTCTGGGAAGCTGTAGTCCAGTAATCTCCGTAACGTGTCCTGTAACTGCGTACTGTTGTAGTGTGATAAATTAGGCAGGTAGTTGTTCTACTTCCAGACATGACAAGTGTGTGTGTGCCTGTCTGTGTTGAAAGCAATTCTTTTTAGGGTAGTCACACTCCATACAAATTGTATGCTCTACTTTGGCAAGACTGCTGATGTCATCCACCTAGAAATACACCTCTGGGAAAAATGTAGCCCAGTAATCTCTGTAGCATGTGCCATAACTGCGTAATGCTGTAGTGTGATATAGACCTCTGTTAGGGGTTCTATACCCACGCATGTTGTTTGTGGATGTTTTGTGTGTGTTTCAATGTCTGTGTAGGGAACAATGCGTTTTAGGCTAGTCACAATCGGTACATGTCCAATGGCCTACTTTGTCAGTCCTGCTGATGTCATCCAATATGAAATACATTTTTGGGGAAGGAGATTTCCAATAATCTCTGTGATGTGTTCTATAACAGCTCCATGCTGTAGTGTGATATAGACCTCTGTTAGGGGTTCTATACCCACACATGTCAGTTGTGGATATTTTGTGTGTTTCAATGTCTGTGTGGGGAGCAATGCATTTTAGGCTAGTCACACTCAGTACATGTCCAATGGCCTACTTTGGCAGTCCTGCTGATGTCATCCAATGTGAAATACACCTTTGGGGAAGGAGCACTCCAGTAATCTCTGTGGCGTGTGCTATAACTGCGTACTGCTGTAGTGTAATAAACTAGTTAGGTAGGGGTTCAACTCCCAGACATGACAGGTGTGTGTGTGTGTGTGTGTGTGTGTGTGTGTGTGTGTGTGTGTGTGTGTGTGTGTGTGTGTGTGTGAGAGAGACACCTGTGCCCAACGTGGAGTGGGTTTTGCAAATTTCTTATATGGTGGCCCTAGCATATATCACAATGTCCACTGTACAGGAATAACAGATGTGAGGCTGAAGTGCAAATCCATAACCACACATGTGACAGCAAGGCCAGGCAGTCACAGTTAGCTACCCCAGTATAACCCAAAGCACACTCTCACCCCATGTCTCATACACACACACACACACACACACACACACACACACACACACACACATGCTGAGGCAACAGCCAATATATGAGTAGTACACTGCATATTGGCGACTGATAGTAACTACTGAGTAAATGCAGTGGCCTACAGAGGGCATTGCACCCTGTCCATCTGTCCAATAGGCACATACATGCAGACAGTGCACCTTCCCCATGTTCCCCACTAGAGACCTGCAACACCTGTGATGCCATCACATGTGACCCACAAAGGACATACCATGCCTGACAACATGCCCTGTATGGACAGATGCCACTGACACCAGGGAATGTTGTTAGCATGCTATTAATTTAGGTGCAGGGTAACCTGCTGTCCATTACCAGTTCCTGCCACAGATGGCCAAGACTGGCACATCTGATGATAATCTGTGCACACAACATGGGTCGGACACCCCAGGTGCAGTTTCATATGGCACTGTACATGCATGTGGGAGGTGTGCCCATCCCAGACACTGTCCATGTCATGGACTAAGGAACACATACATGGCAAGTGATGCACAGCATTGGCCACATGCAATAGTCACCCAGGTGACTGGATGGTGGATACATTACCCACCTGTGTGGGCAAATGCAGAAACCACAGCCTTGAGCCACAATGCAGGCCATTCTCATGTGGTCTGATACCAAGGTATTCCCATCACCTAGCCTTGTACAGCCATCTGGCACAGTCACCTACCACATACCCATTCATAAATGCACCCATGCATGTCAGTACTGGCACCCTGTGTGTTTGTGTGTGTTGTATGATGCGTATGATCACATCCACACTCACTACAACCCCCAGTGGCATACTGAAGCATGCAGTCTGATGCCAGACACCTCCCCATACCTTTTGCCCATAGACCCTCTGTATGACCCATGTGGTGCATGTGATACCTGCACAGTAATGTGTTGTGGCAATCTCACTAGTGATGAGCTGTATCCCTGGCCCTGCCAAGTGTGCCAATGTGTGTCCGTCCCTGTGAAGGTGTGGCTGTGTTGACGCTGGCACCTGTTCATGCAAACAGGCACATGTATGTCACCTACAGTATAGCTACCATATCTCTGTTGCAGATGTCACTCTCCATCACATATATGTTCTGAGGACTCCACAATAGGTAATTTATATGGACATCCAATAACTGCAAAGGACTATGATAGCACTACATTGTTGTCAGGGGTTTGATACCCTCTGCTGGTAGGTGTGTGACACAAACATGCTTAGGTTTTACTCTCCCACCATCCCCTGACTTGTCAATGCCTCCATCTGCCTCTCTCACTCCCTCATTGGTGGATGTGGAGACCTACACCTGCTTTTCTTAGGCACCAGCATGTGCATTTTAAGTGATGCTCATGATCAGCTGATGGCCTCTACATGAATTGCAACTCTCCCCTAGCTGATTGCATGTGGAACAGCTGTGGTAACATTCCCATAGCCAATTGCATGGAAACACACTCCAATATTTATGTTGGTGTTGGCCATTTTCATTCAGTGTGAGCAGGAACTAGAGCTGTTGTTTGACAAACAACATCTCAGATGGATTGGGGACTTACCTCTAACAACATGCACTGTGGAAACAGTGCAACACATAGAAGGGGGATGAGCCTGACCTGACTATAGACTGTAAGTGCTGCTATATGGCATTTGGAGTAATGTTGGTTTAACAGTGTGTGTATGGATATGGCTATCCTACATGTTTTAATACCTGCCGTGTCAGGTCTATGTTTATGAGGAATCCACATCTGTAGGGTCATCTGCAGACTGGGCAGTGTGTTGTGCTTTTGGTGTCATGTGTTAACCACAGATCATCTATCTATGAACTGCAGAAGGTAGTGTGAAGATTGCAGTCTGTAGATGGTGGAAGCTGTAACAGTTACTGATCTCATATCCCTCATAGGACATATGTTGCAACAAATCCTGTTACAACAGTAAATGTATGTGGTTATCACAGCAACATGTCAATATTTGCCCTGTGTATGTGCTTCCAGCCGCAACTCTGTCAACCTTTGTACATATGTCTTGCGTTAAGAGGTGCATATGTGCTGTACACCATCATTAGTGTCATCATATCTGATAACAAGCCAGTGAGATATCAGGCTGCTATACATATTACGTACAGTAAAGGTTATATTTGATGACATGACCTGGACATTCTGTGGTTGTTTGTACAGTACTTGGGTCTGTGTACTTATGATGAATGCCGACAGAGTGTATATTGTTAATATATACCTTGGCCTGTGTACAGACTGTGGTAGATGTCATCGTCCTAGGTCCCATCCTATCTGATGTTACATGCTACTCCACTGTATGTCACCATATTGGCTTACATGTTTGTAGGGCCATACACTCACATGTCCCATACCACAAATGGGCATCAGACCACACTGTGTAGCGGCCCAGTATATGTAGGGTCAGTGTGTGAGTGGCACATAGGAGGATGGTGTTAAACCGATAGTCTATATACTGTAATATTATGATAGCTTACCATATGTGGCTGTGGCAGTGTTCACATTGGTTGTGGTTATGCACTGTCACACAGGTGTATCTTAACCTGTGCTGTGACATGCTTGTAGAGCCTGCTATATATGCAGGTACATGTGCATTCCCCATAGGAGATGTAGGCCAGTGTTGAGCCAGTCTGCCTGTAGCCTGCACAGTGCTTTGTTGCATGCCTAGCAGCTCAGTGTACTTACCCAGTGAGGAGTCATGTCCAGATACTTTCCAGATGTACTAGTGCCTGGCCTCCCTTACCAGTCATGTATGTCAGACAGAGCGGTGGGATGCTGTACAGATGTATGTCAATATCTAGTCGGTAGTATGTAGCCATGGCACCCCTGTACCAGCAGTTATTATGTGTCAGGACAGACAGAGGTGTGTGACTGCACAACCTATGGGGGCGAATGTATACCAGTCATTATGTGTTATACTCATCTACATGGCTGTTAACATCCATATTGTCAGGCTTGGTCCACATGTTCTGCACTAAGGGGTTCTGTGTATACCTCTGGACTGTACAGAGTGTGTCAGAATGTCCACCTCTATTGGCCAATATCTCTGTAGTCCACAGGAGCATTACGTGCTTGCAGAGGTACTGTACTATGATGTCCTTAGGATGACTGTCAGTAGCTAATGGCACACTTGTGAAAAGCAGATGTGACCTCACACACACACACACACACCATGTCTGTGAAGACAACCCCTATTACAGTAGCTGTAGTCTGCTAATATACCTGCTATACATGCCTGACATCCCCTTGCACTTTGAAGGTGGGGCTATAGGGGCTAGGGTAGGGCTACACCAAATGTTCAGGAAATATGGTGAATATATATATACATATGATTATCCAGATATCTATATAGATAATTACACATGTACATAGCGACATATATAGATGGGTGTGTATATGTACATAGATATGCATATACACACCCAGATATATACATTTACAGAGCAGCATATTTCTACACATATACAGATAGAGATGCATATGCACATATACGTATACCATGCTGCCATGCCTGCCAGCAGTACACTGCTGTTGTATCCCCCACACATACGGGGGGGGGCTGGGGCCATATATGTGTGGCCTTCACCTACACAATACGTATGCCCATATGCAGTCCAGAGGCCAGTGTATGTAACAGTGGTATATGGCCCTGTATTAATGAGTCTGGGGGGGAGTGCACCATACATAGCCTAGGCTATTACAACATGTGGGGATATCATGGGTGAGCTGCCTTAAGGTTTCTGAATCTACAGTACCATACATGTCAACTATCTTGACATCACTTACATAAAGTGGGTTACTGCAGACCTACTGCCTCCTGACATACAGACTGTTCTGTGTGCCAGTGTGCCTGTGATGGTGTCAGTTATGCCTTGTTATATAACAGTTACATCCCATTTGGTCAACTGCTGACTTTACCACCTAGCGATTGTGTACAGAGTGTAGATAGAGGCTGCTGGACTATACACCTGCATCACATACTGATGATTGTGTGGTATCCTGTGGCCCTGTCCATCCTTGCTAATGTACGATTTAAAGGGCTTGGTCTGGACAGCAACAGTTGTGGACCTTTCCAGACTACTGTATTAGTATAACTGTTTCACAGTTGCATTACTCTGTTGACATGGATGTCAGTGTCTGAACAGCTATATGACATGGCATGCAATACTGTAATAGTACACATATAAAGGTATTCCATTTCTGTGAATCTGTGTGTGGTGTTTATCCTATGACCTCTCTGTGGGGATATGTTGCAGGCAACGAATATCATTTGTATGGGTGGGTCATCCAGTGTCCAGTTGTTAGGGTGTTCACTGTAGGCATAGTGGTGTACCATATTGTGTGCGTCTACTACATAATAAGTATCTTACTGTAGATATGTGTGCATGTGTATGTGTAGTAACATGTAGATATATATATATATATATATATATATATATATATATATATATATATATATATATATATATATATATATATATATATATATATATATATATATATCTATGTGTATATATATATATATATATATATATATATATATATATATATATATATATATATATATATATATATATATATATATATATATATATATATTTAAATATATATATATGTTACCAGACCGCAGGAAAAAATTTAAGATAATTATCACTAAAAATAAACAAACTCTGTGACACAAAAGCATTCATAATGAAATCAAACTGACCTGAAGAGAAAACAGCCGAGACTCCTGTATTATTTAGCACTTTTGTCTTCTTTATTATCAAGACATCTTCAGAAAGACATGTGTCATTATTAAATGCAACCATTTAATCATTGTTAAACTGCAATATTTCGATCTGTTTATTTAAATTACCAACACCGTTCTTAACCAGTAATACTGTTAGACCAGTGGTCCTGCAAGGTGCTGTGTGCATCTTCGCTATCATTATAATAAAGAGGTAATTCAGTTACCAGTAGTCCTGCAAGGTGCTGTGTGCATCTTCATTAGACAATCATTTAGTTATCAGGAGGGGAACCTGTAGTGCTGCGTGTATACAAGAGTCATGTGTTTCCCGTATACCTGAATTGAATGTTCCTTTTAGGTATTGTGTGCATACCAGGCATCCTTGAGTACCACATATGCTTTGTGATACCTAAAATTAAACCGTTGGTGTAAACAGAGTCCCCAGTGAAGTCTATTGTTATTACCAGGAAAACATTCATCCCATGTGGGAAGACCCAAAAATTGGATGACCTTCTTTGCGGTAATACCATGTATACACAGGTAAGCATGACTGTGTTCACATGTGCATGGACTACAGCGTGTGGAAGACCGAAGATACTTGGGTCGGGACAACATACAAGATGAGTCCTGAGGGGAGGAGGAGTGGAGGGTGGGCAAAGTGTGGTGGTGTGGTAGCTACAGGCCGGTAACCAGAGAAGGGATGATGGCTGCATGTGTGTAGCTGGGGTGGGGGGGGGGGCAGAACTGTGGGTAAAGAAAATATGGGTCAAGGAGAGGCTGGGATGGATGGGCCTGTACTGGTCGATCCACCTAGTGGGTGGGGGGAGAGGGAAATGAAATATAAGAAAATAACAAATAAATTAAAATAAATTTAAATCCCTATTTAAATAAAACAAACAAAATACAATAAACTTGGTAGTGTATTACAGGACGGATGTGTTTGGCTGTGGGGGGTATGCTAATTCATACAAGATGTATATTGTTTGGGGCCTCCCAACCCCATTAATAGTGCATGTGGACATATATGTTTCTGTTAATCTACCATTGCTATCTACAGTTGAATGCCCATTTATACCTATATAGGTGTATATATATTTGCTTACATATTTATTACTATGTCCATATATACCTACGGAGATATATATCTGCGTACATATATGTAACTTGCTGTGTATATGTGGACATATAGGTGTTGACATATATATGTGTAGATGTCGGCATTTGCCTGTATATATGTTCATATTTATATATATATATATATATATATATATATATATATATATATATGTGTGTGTGTGTGTGTGTGTGTGTATATAGGTTCTGGGATCCAGTGTCTGTAGATCCCCAATGTCTTATTTATGAGTTCCATTATGATCCTCTCCATAGCTTTGCAGACAAGGCTCTTCAAGCTTATGGGGTAATTTCTTTTTTTCAGGTCCGTAGAAGCACCTTTTTGGAGTGGGACCACACAGTTATCGCCATTCTTTTTCTATGTAAAGTATTATAGGCCAGTAAGAAACAACAGCAGCCTTATGTGTGGGTTTTTCTGAATATATATATATATATATATATATATATATATATATATATATATATATATAGATATGTATTATCTGTTTAGATGTTAATATATTTACACACCCACATACATCTAGATGTTGGTATACATTCTCTGTACTGTTGCATGACTGGGCTGGATGCTATGTTACTGAAAACATCAGACTTATGTATATCTGGCATGCCTTAGTGGTAAATCACTTTGTGTATGGTGTGCATGGTCCTGGGTTTGAGCCTTGCAGAGGCTGTTTATTTTGTGTCTGGGCAGAGTACAGACCATTGGATACAGAGTGATTAAGGTACTTTAAAGCAGTTGAAAGTAGGTTTGCACAGGTTTGCATGGCGGTAAGCACTGCTAACTTCTGGTTACAGGTCCCTACACTCAGTTAGCTTCTCAATTGCTTAACGTGTGTAGGCATAGCTTACCCCCATGCAAACAGGCTTAGACCCGCTTACTGCTGCTTAAAAGCTACAGCTGTGCATATACACTGACTTTGGAGGCGGATTTGGACACTCAAACACCTTTGGGAGGTGAGGACAACAATAACTCATGATGCCAATTAGACCAGATTACATGTGTCCAGTGGACATGTGTGCGAAATGGTCAGCTATGTATTAGGCAAGAATTTTATGTGGGAACAGATTGCCCTTTTTCTTTTCAGATGAGAGTGGGATGTTGGGGAGGGGTGTTAGGTATAATTGGGGAGGTAGGTTGGGTAGGTTAACAGACATGACAAACAAGACGCATACAGGGGGCTGTATATGTCACATATGGGGGATAAACACCTTGGACGGGGAGGGGTGTTTGGCAGTTGCAAGCCCATGAGCCCCCCAATAGAAACAGTGGGACTGAGGTCCCCACCCATGGGCAGTCACCACTGCATCTTCACAACCCCAAAGGTGGCCGTGCTGGGGGCTGGGTAGGAGGGGCAGGCTTACCCTCAGGCTGGCGTAGTTTGTCTCGAATCTCCTTGTCAAGCTCGCTATGCACCACAGCCCAGACCTGACGGCGGGTGACATGTACCTCTCCGCCCTTGTTCCCAGGGGGGCGCCGAGCCCCATCCCCTAAGGCAGTTCCACCCGAAGGTGGTGCATGGCCAACAGAGGAGGAGGTCCCAGGCTGGGGCCCAGACGTGCTGGTGCCAGATGCATGGCCAGCTGACGTGAGACAGGTGGGTCCGCTGGGACCGGCCTTCCCATACGAGCTATTGTGTTGCAATTTTAAGAATGACATCAGTTAGTAATAGACAACAGCATTCAGGATTAGGTATAACAGCATGCATAGGTATTCCCATTAACCCAAGACACCAGATTTACAACAGTTGCAGAGTGAGCAGAACACATGCATATATGGGATAACAGTGGCCATTACAACAGCATGCAGGTTTCATTGATGGCAACAGGCCACCAGTATGGGGGTATTTTAACATGGCACATGCATAGAACCACATGTGAATATTTACAAACCAAAAGGATATATGTCCGGACAGAAGTGTGGAGTGTACACATCCCAGTGAGGTATGTAATTAGGTTATTGTAGCACTTATGGTGGGGTTGAGAGAGAGAGGTCCATTAACAAGTATTATACAATGTCTCCCTATTAATATTCAAAATCATGCATTCTGATTGGCCAGCCCAACCAGCATGCCCGTTGTAAATCCCACAATATACCAATGGAAAAAGGTCCGGTCGCCCAGACTTTTTTCCGTTGGTATAAACTGCCCCCAAACAGTTTTTTTTTTTTTACAATAAAAGAAAAGAGAGAGAAAACAGAGCAACAGAGACACTTTTCTCCATTGCTTCAGTTTCAAAGCATTGATGTACTGGGTATGCATGGGAACACATGTCCCATACGCATGAGCAGTAGATCAAAATGCAGAAGCAGTATACCACAACCGGTGGAAGAACAGCAATCCACCGTTATACAAAGACATTATTTAAGAAAAGTATTTTTTTCTTAAATAATGTCATTGTATAATAGCAATAACCGTCTCCGTGGTTGTGGTATATTGAAGATTTACCCACAGTTGCCTTTGTTTAATCACTCAGGCTGCACCCTCATGATGAAACCACACGAACCGTGGGTAAATCTTCAGTATACCACACCACATCATCGGCTATTGCTTAAATATATCCCTGTGGTATTCACAACTTTCTTAGTCACTGCAGTGATCTGTCCCTTACGTGTATTATTACACTACCCACTGTCTTTACATTGTACAATGGTATGTTTGTAGATTAGTATCTATGTGGACTGTGTCTTACGTATTGTCTACACCTCTTACCTGTTATAGCTGTTGAGAAAATCACTGTTAACACTACCTGACAGTTTCTACAAATAGTCTCAGATTCCATGTTGATGTTATACACATATCTAACAATCTGTTATTGCACACACTCTGGTCATGGCTTGACAAGATGCAGGTGTTAATGTGACATATTTTGAGAACAGCTGTCATACACTTTGGGTGGGATGCTACAATGACAGGTTTGTTTTCATATACTTTCTCTGACTATGTACAGTTCTGACTATCAGTTATATGTCAGTAGAACCTGTCTACATTTCTTGGATCATCACACTGATATGTGAGGGGAACAGGTAACTGGGCAGCAGATTTGGGGCCATTTATCTGGACATGCTGGACAGATCAGAACAGTTGAGGGGTATGACTATGCATACAGCCTACTACCTGAACATTCTGCCACAGTCTGTACAGTTGATGGTTATGATTATGCTTACAGCTTACTATCTGCACATTCTAGCAAAATCTGTACAGTTGCTGGGTCTAATTATGCATACAGCTTTCTATCTGCACATTCTCACAAACTCTGTACAGTTGTGGGGTATGTGTATGCATATACCTTACTAATACTCCCGGGATCCAAATCCCTGCTGTGTGTGGTAAAAATATTACATATGACATCACAGTACACTGTGCTATCAGGGAATTGGTGTGAAGCATTCCAATGTTTTCTGTGTAAGTCTGCCTCAGTTGTAAAATATGACTGACCTCTTGGGACTTCCAACATTGTTATACTCAACTTCCTACACATTTTATCTGCGTTCAACAGTGTGGGTAACACTTCTTAACACAGCAGTACTATTTACAGAATGCAACACTGCAACAACATATGAAAGCTGAATGTACACAAGCACTCCAGGAGTTATACTTTTATTAACATGATCTTACACCTTTATTTCCACACAACCTATATGACAGTCTTCCTGCCATAGTGTCTACTTTATTCAGTGCATCCCATACACAATACATTTTTATAGTGGTACAACACTTTCTAGAGCTGTCATATTTATTTGTTATGACAGTACATGCAAGATTATTACTAACCTGCCTTGCAACGCAGCCTTTGCAGCCTAGCAGAATGGGCTAGCTGGTTCACAGCATGGTCATCTGCAGCTGTCAGGGGAATACAGTGATATGTATCCATTACCTATCCATAGTATACACAAGCTAGGCAATCATTATCTACGTAGTAAAATGAGTACTTACTCAGTGCTGGGGCATTGGTCATCTGCACTGATTATTGGAGCCACTGCTCCAAGAGATCCCCCCCTCTGCCGCTTCAGGTCAGCATGGTGATGCCTGACCTGCTCACCAGTCTGGGGGATATCAGTGGCACTGGTGAGGTCACGGCGAGACTGTCCCAGGCCTCAACGTTATACTGAGAGCCCTGGTATTGGCCCTGCAGTAGTCTCTGCTCATGGGGTTTTACCAGGAGCCATACCATGAATCTGGCCTCCTGGGTGCCCCAGTGCTGCACTCTAAATTGAGTTCCTTTCCCAACTCCAGCCATTCTGCCTACAGTAGGGAGCTGCAACCAGTTATGGAAAGTATTTGCGCCTGCGGGGTTTACATATGCCTGATTTCCTGCACTTTCCCTTGACTGAATGGTTTTGAAAAGGCTAAGCTATGGGCACACCTGCTTACCTAATGTTGGCATAAAGGGGTATACCACTGGGCAGATTGAGTTAGCCAGCCTACACATTGCTTACACCAACTAAGCTGAGCTGTGCAATGCTTAGCATTGCTTAATATTTAATTTGCATTATTTTTTCCTTTTGGCATTGATTTATTATTTGTTACATCTTATATATGTGTCTGGTATCCGTGATTCATGTGTATGTACACTGTATTGGGTCCTGAAGACTTCAACACTTTATTACAATAACACCTCACATCTGGCCTTATTGCAGTGTTCCAGTTTTGTTATGTAGCAGGTTATACAACATCACACTGTAAATAGATTCCTTTCACATGTTCAGTTTGCTTTTCTTATGGTGATGATTTGTTTGTTGAAACCTCAATCCTATGTATTGCTATGTTGGCTTAGTGGTTAACTACTGTGACTGTAGTGTACAGGGTCTTAGGTTCGAGCCTTGCAAAGGCTGTTTATTTTGTTGCTGGGCAGAACACGGGCCGTTGGATACAGAGTGATTAAGGCACTTTAAAGCAGTTGTAAGCAGGTTTGTGTGGGTTTGCGCGGAGCTAAGCACTGCTAATCTCCGGTTATAGTTTCTTACACTCAGCTTCTAAATTGTTTAATCTGTGT
Source organism: Protopterus annectens (assembly GCF_019279795.1). Taxonomy (NCBI): domain Eukaryota; kingdom Metazoa; phylum Chordata; order Ceratodontiformes; family Protopteridae; genus Protopterus; species Protopterus annectens. Next base: position 1,037,492,558 of record NC_056744.1, on the reverse strand, counting down.
AGGCAGTGCTTACCCCCATGTTAACACACTTAAACATGCTTACTAGTGCTTACATATGCTTACTACTGCTTATTTGTGCTTAAACCTGCTTACTAGTACCTTATTCAGTATGACACTGACACTTCACATGTGCATTTCCTGCAGCACTCCAGTTCGTAAATATATGTTATTTAGTGAGTTTTTTAACAAAAATATTGGTTATAACGTGCTTTTCCATGTAAAATAGATTATGCTGCAGTGGGACTCAAACCGGGAATGCCTGCTCATTAGGCGAATGCTCTGCTCACTACACTATTACTGTGATGCTTCATTTGAATATATCGTCCTTGTTATTTTCTTCAGCCTTTTAAGCTGTTATAACTGTAGCTAAGCAATGGGCACACCCGTGCATCTATGGTTAGCTGTACTCAGATTTAAAAAAAAAATAAAAATAAAAGGGTTTCTTCATTTAATTTATATGTACTGTTGCTGTTGTACACATAGGGGACTGTTGGTGGGGATATGAAGACACCTATAAGCAGTCTCACTCATTTCTTACCACTTTTTGCTGTTCTACATTGCAGGGGTGTGTTTATTCTGAGAGCTCTGCTTTCAGACATGCCCACTGCACTCGTACATGCTCTGTGTAAGCTTAGGAGCTTGGGCAGTGCACCTTACTAATATGCATGACGCACGGCCATCCTGTTCCTAAATGGGCGCATCCGTGTAGGACTAAACTGGTCCTGCACGGAAGTTTTGTAAATCCGAGGGAGTATGAAGTTGAAGAGAATATGGCACAGGAAGATATTCTGGAACTTTCTGCAGAATGCTCGCAAGTGAATGATGAACCAAGAATGTGCCCTTAGTTTAGAAGAAAGAGATATAAATGAAGAGTTGCTTGATTTAATACAGATTAATAGATATATTAAGGTCAATGAAAAAATAAACTACAGAAAGTCAGTAAGACACAAAATGTTAGAAGTTTGATAAAACAAAAGAACGCGGTAATCAAGACTGTTCATAAAGATTTCTGCAATATAACAGAAGTAAATATGATATATTATTGGGCAGCTAAATTAATAATAGATAAAATCTTACCACAAAAATACAGGGTTGTCAGGGAAAAGAAGGGGAGAAATCATGGAGGCATTTAATAGAGAAAACTCTTAATCAGTTAAGACATGAAGTGTTGCTGTTCAAAGAGTACAGAAGAGGGAACAGATAAAAATACTCAGAAAGATAGATGTGATAAAAGCAATGCACAGTATCAGAACAGATCAGGATCTACCGTACTCTATTGAAAAAGAAAAGCTAAAGATATCAAAACAGGCAAAAAAACTTAGAAGATACAAAGGTAAATAAAAAGGAAAAGTACAAAATAAGCAATTTATTGATGACCCAAAAACTTTTTATAGAGAATTGGAAACAAACAAAAAAAAACAGAAACACCACCAAAAAAAAGAAATAGACACATTTTGGAGGAAATCTATGAAGATCCTGAGGAGCATAACAAAGATGCTGAATGGATAGAAGAAAATACAAGAAAGACTAAGAAGTTCAGATGCACAGGATATGAAATGAGATGAAGTAATGGCCAGAGAAATTGAAACAAACTTAAGAAAAGCTTCTAAATGGAAAACTACAGGCCTAGATGCAGTACCTAACTTCTGGCTAAAGGTATTAACATCTTTACATGAAGATGTAGCCATGAGTAAGAACTATTTATATGCAGCCCCTAAACAGATGCTATCTTGGTTGACAATAGAAAACAAATGATACTTCTCAAGAGTGAACCGGTAAGACACGCTAAATACTATAAACCAAAAACTTGCCTTCCAAAAATGTATAGACTATACAGTGAAAATGATACTGACAGAGTTAATAGTAATTTAGAAGAAAAGTGAATATTAGCAATAGAACAAATGTTTAACAAAAGGAAGTGATATGGAACAAAGGGTCATTTATTAATAAATAAAGTTATAATGGTAAATTGTAAAAAGGGGAAAATCTAAATATGGCATGGATACACTACAAAAAAAGCATGGATAAAAGAGTACTTACAAATATATAAGATACACCCTAGATTGATTTATTACATTAAAGTGACCATGAAACTGTGTCAAACCACTTTGCAGCTAAGCCATGATAAAGGACAAATTATTATCACAGTGATAAAAGTTCAAAGGGGATATTCCAAGGTGACTCTTTGTTACTGCTGCTCTTTTGCCTTGCCCTTAACCCATTAAGCTGCCTTCTTAACAGATTAGGTCATGGCTATAATCTGGCTCACAGAAAACAATTTTAAACTGTATAGCTCATCAGATGTGGAACTGAAAGCTCAATTGCAAGTGGTCAAAACTTTATCAGATGATATAAGAATGTCATTTGGTCTTGATAAATGTGAAAAATCAACCTTTAAAGCAGGAAAGCTGCAGCATCAAGAAAATATCAGTCTGTGCTGAGACAGGAATGTTCATATGTTCATAGGTTGGTACTAGGCTATCAGCCCTAGGGCCTATAAAAGCCTAGCCATAAAAATTCCCTGGCTATTTCTTCCCACAATATTTACTTCCCTGGACACCCCTGTCTAGCAGGGTGACTGACGTGATCCCCGGGGTGAATTTCTTATCTCCCATCCAATCATCAAGGTTCCTTTTGAAGAGGGCCAAAGAGGCCAAAGAGATGTGATATAAAATAATGTGAGAAAGAGGGAATGTATAAATATCTGGGATTTGATGAAGGATGAACAATAAACATGAACAAATCTGAACAAAACTTTATTTATATTTTAGAAGACTAAAACTTATACTGAAAATGGCCCTAATATCTAGGAACAAAGTTCAAGCTATAAACCAATTTCCTCTTCTTGTTCTAACTTACTGTTTTAGTGTGATAGATTGGCCCCAAAAGGTACTGTATCAGTTAGACAGGAAAACAAGAAAAATGCTTCATGCTTATCAGATGACTTTTAAAACTCAGTGTATACCAAGATTATATATTCCCCATTCTGAAGGAGGTATGAGCCTCCTCAAAATTGATTACATGTATAGATCTGCAATTGTAGGACTGCATATATATCTGCTGACCTCACAAGACCCAAACATAGTAAAAGTTTAAAAGTATTTATTTATTTATTTATTGACATTTGTTAACCGGGTTAGTCCAACTGGGTTATTGTCCCATTTTCAGTGGAGACCCGAGGAGAAAAGCTCCAGCAAATACAATATATGATCACAGAACAAGAAAAAACAGGTATTACAAACAATAATAGCAAACAATAGAAATAAATATCTACCTGTGTAGAAATAAACAATCACATTTTTTGTTTCTTTGAAAAAGTTAAATTCTTAGTTGCTGAACAGAAGGGGAAAGTCAAGAGTGATAGGATGTAATGAGAGAGATATGAGTGTGGGAAGAGGGGAGAGCTAAGTAGGGTCATAGCAGGGACAGGTTCTGGAATTGAGTAAATGTGTCTTCAGTTCTTTTTTAAATAGTGGAGTATGAGAGATAGAGCGTATATCAAGGGGAAGTTTATTCCAAGCTTGGGCCACAGAATACTTGTAGAGTTGCTTACCAACAGACCTGTTAGGGTGGTAGACATCAAGCAATTGCTGATTTGAGGTGAGGAGAGATCGAGAAGGGGTATAGATGGAAACAAGGAGAGATAGGGAAGGACAGTAGGAGGGTTTAAACAGCACAGAGTGCAGCATGTGAAATTGGTAGAGATGAAGTAGTTGTGGGAATTCCAGCCATTGTAGGGACTTTAAGGCAATACAGTGGTGAGTCTTGTTAGGGCTGTTAGTGATGAATCTGGCTTTTTTGTGGTAGGCTTGTTGAAGTTTGTTCAGGGTAGTAGTTTGAATATTTGTGAGAACTGGGGCAGCATAGAGGAGAGAGGGGAGGAGAAGTGCTTGTCCAAGGGTGAGTCTAGACTCAGGAGTGAGGTATTTTCTGTTCCGATATAGGAGACCAAGTTTTTGATGGGTTTTCTTTATGCATTGCTGTATATGTTGATTGAATTTTTAGTTCATCATCAATGATAACTCCTAAGAGTTTAGTGTGGGTGTCAGGATGGATGGCTATATTATCACAGGATTTAATGACAAAGGAAGATCTATATTGAGCAAGAGAATGGGGGAGGAAGAACTAGAGTTTGTTTTTTTTTGGGATTTAGGATTAGTAAGTTTTTTGAAAGCCATTGTTCTGTGGAGAGTAGAGCTTTTTAGGTTAGAGTGTGTAGGTCAGAGATGTTGGCTGTAGAAATAATAGTGGAGTCATCAGCGTATTAAATGAGAGATGAATTATTGCAAGAGGTGAATAGGTCATTAGTGAAGATATTGAATAAAAGGGGGCCTAAGATGGAACCTTGTGGAACCCCAGTAGAGAGAGGCAGGAAAGGAGAATATGAGGAGAGCCATTTGACAGATTGTTGGCATCCAGATAGATAGCTAGTGAACCAGCTGAGGGTGGAGGAGGATAGGTGAAAGTTTGCAAGTTTAGATAGAAGTAAAGGATGGGATACAGTATCAAAAGCTTTGGAGAGGTCTAGAAAGAGACAGGAAGTAGGTTTATTATTGTCCAGGGATTCTGCAATGGTGTGGGTGAAGGAGAGTAGAGCAGTAGTAGTGCTATGATAGGGGCAGAAACCATGTTGAGTAGGGGTGAGTAAGTTGTGATTGAGAAGGTGGTTTCGAAGCTGAGTATGGATACATTTTTCTAGGATCTTAGATGGGGGGATAGAATGGCAATAGGTCGATAGTTGGTAGGATCAGTAGAGTTGCCTCCCTTATGGAGAGGGGTGGTGTAGAAAGATTTCAAAGAGTAGGAACAGTAGATTCTAGCATGGATCTATTAATTAATATAGTCACAGGGTAGGCAATAGAGTCAGCTGCAAGTTTGAGGAAGGTGGGAGGTAATTTATCAGTAGAGAGAGAGCAGGGTTTGAGTTTGAGCAGTAGAGATTTGATGTAAGAAGTGGGAAGTGGCTGGAAGGAGAAAAAAGTGTTATTGGGGCTGGGTGTTGGATGAGGTAAGGAGTAGGAGTTAGTTTGAGAGGATAGGAGGTTTTGCAGTAGTGAGTTAAATTGAGAAGAGTTAAATGAGGACAGTTTCTGACAATCTTTAAAGAGGTGGGGTTTAGGAGTGTGAGGGTCATATCTTAGGATAGAGGTAGGGAGATGGTCACTGAGGGAGTCTGGTAGGGTTTCTGGCTGGTGGTAATGTTGAGGGGAGTTAGTAAGAATCCAGTCTATAGTGGAGCTGGAGGTAGAGTTTTTGTGGAAACGGGTGGGGGTAGAAATTAGTTGGTGGAAACCATGAAGGTGAATACTGAGTGAAGGAGAGTCAGTAGAAAGTTTAGACCAGTCTATATTGACATCCCCAAGGATGAGTGTTTCGTAAAGTATATTGAGATAGAACCAGGATAGTATGTTTTCGAGAATGGGTATATTGTTGCCTGGAGGAATATACATGGAAGCTACAGAAAGTTTTTTGTGAGGGTTTAGATGGAGGTTAAGAATGAGGAGTTCAGCAGGATGGAAGCTAAGAATAGGTGTGGGCTACACCCAAAAGGAAAGTCTGAAGGAAAAACAATCAGTGAAAAGAGAAAGAAAGGGAGAGGAAAGTGTGTAGGGTTCTAGCAAAAGCAGAGATAGTGGGCCTGAGATTAGGACAGCAGGAGGTAGGAAGCAAGGCACAAGTCTAGAGATGTAAGGAAGAGCCGGGTAGGACAGGTATAGGGAGTTATTAGAATATCTTACTGTGGTAGATAGGAGAACAAGCAGGTTAAAAGAGGAGTGGGTAAAGAGCAAAAGAATAGTTCAGAAAGGAGGTATGAGTTATAGTGGAGAGTGAGCAGGCTGATAAGAAGAGAAATGGGTATGGAGAAATATTCAGAAAGGAGGTAAGGATTAACAGTAGAGAGGAGTAGGGCGGAGAGGGTGGTAGGAAGATTGAGGGATGTTAAGGTAAGAGTTGGAGGAAGAGGTAGATGAGAGGGGAGTGGTCAGCGGGTGTACTGCAGCCAACACAGGGTTAGGCCAGAGATTATAGGCATCAAATATAATCTTCAGGTGAGCAGTACATACTTGGGTAAAATTCCGCTAAGGAAAGAACAAACAGCAGATGTTTGGCAGAAGGTGGTTTTCCAGTAAGTTTGGGCCTGTAGTAGAGTCAGGGAAACACAGGTAGAAATTAGGTAAACTTAGGTAAAATTCCGCTAAGGAAGGAACAAACAGCAGATGTTTGGCAGAAGGTGGTTTTCCAGTGAGTTTGGGCCTGTAGTAGAGTCAGGGAAACACAGGTAGCAATTAGGTAAACTTAGGTAAAATTCCGCTAAGGAAGGAACAAATAGCAGTTGTTTGGCAGAAGGTGGTTTTCCAGTGAGTTTGGGCCTGTAGTAGAGTCAGGGAAACACAGGTAGCGATTAGGTAAACTTAGGTAAAATTCCGCTAAGGAAGGAACAAACAGCAGATGTTTGGCAGAAGGTGGTATGTATGGTAAGTATGAGGAGAACAAGTCTAAAATGACTTCTCTGCTTACTTTAGCATAGCAAAAGTATATCGGTATCAAGTGGGAATGGAAATCAAACCAGAAGTAGATAAAACTCAGGCAACAACTAAATGTGCCAATAAAGTAAAAGGAAGAATATGAGGTGAAGGATCAGATGAGAAGGCAAGGAATGTTGAAAATGCATAAATATAGTTGCAAGTACAGAAAACTTCTGGAACAACCTCATGTTGATCAGGAGCTGACAAAGGAATGATTAAGGACATTGAATTTAAACCAAAACATGAAAGGTTAATATTGCTGCCAAGATAGTTGACCACTACATATGGTTTTGCAAAGTCCATTGAACATATTAGAGAAAGACAAATGTAATTTTTATAAAACTGAATTGGAGACAGTCACACATCTTGTTGCTAGGTGTGATACACTAATGGCAGAAGGCCTGTTTAATGAAAGACATAATAATGTGGCAAGACTGTGGATTGGGGATTGTGTAAACATTATAATATTGAAGTAGTTGAGAAGCATTTTAAACATGAGCCACAAAGCAGTATAGAAAATGATGAAGTTTATATCACATGGAATTACCCATTGCCCATGACTAAGTTCAAAATACATTTGAGAAAACCAGATACAGCTGTCCATGAAAAGAAGATAAAAGTAGCATTGATCGTTGAAATTGCAACACCCAGTGATCATAGTGGTTTACATACAGAGAGACAAAAACTCATAAAATCCCAGGATTTGCAGGCAGAAATGAGGCAGTGTGGCTAAAGGATACTTGGACAGTTCCAGGAGTAGTAGGAGCAATGGGTTTTATAAAAAATAATTATATGTTATCTATACATGTAACTCCATATGAACTGCAGAAGGAGTCATTTCTGAACACATTGTGGATGCTGCAAAGTGAACTTTTGTCTAACATCAAAGACTGAAGCAATACTAATTTCATGAACTTTAATCCTACTTTGACTTAGGAATGGGGGTCCATTCCCATCATGGTATTATAAACCCAAAAGTCTTAGAGAAATTAAACTGAGCTGGAAAATATATCAAACCTACTAGCAGACAAATTGATCACTAATTTTCCCATATGTCCCCCCTCAACCACCACTCAGGAAATATAACTCACCCTACTATCACTAGAGAACTGATCCTCAATGCTCTGTCTAAGGCCAAAAACATGGACCCTGACAATATCCCAGGATGTCTTCTAAATAGCATGAAACATGGCCTATCAGGCCCTCTGGAACTGCTATTTAACTGAAGCCTTCAAATAGGTTTCATGCCTCATGACCGGAGAACAGCAATAGTTATCCCTCTGCACAAAGATAGACCATCTACATATCCTGGAAATTACAGAACCATATGTCTCTCTAGTCTCATATTCAAAGCCATGGAAGGAATTATCATGGAAATGATCAATAATGACATAAGAAACCTACAGAAACTGGAACCAAACCAATTTAGTTTCATCAAGGGCAGGTCACGCCTACTCAAACTAGTGGACTTCTTTGAGAAGGTCACCAAAGCAATGGATGAGGGCAAAACAGGTCACACTGCCTACCTTGACCCAGTCAAAGCACTTGACACAATACCCCACTCAGGCATTGTTGACAAACACAATATGTTAGGTTGTAAACCCTTATGTCACCCACTGGATAGCAAGCTGGCTCACAGACAGGACCCAGGAAGTTAGAATTGGGGAGTCCACCTCTACAAAGAACCCAGTCACAAGTGGAGCTGCTCAATCAATCCTGGTACTGCTCCTTTTTGGTATTTACTTTTCTGAAGTCAAGGCCAATGTCAAAGATCTCTGGCTGTCCAAATTTGCAGATGATTGCAAATTAGGAGCTCTCATTGAATCCCACGCCAACACAAATGTTCTCCACAAACAACTGGTGTCAGAGCCCTGAGCTAAGAGTAAATGCCAAAATAAGGCATAATAATATCCTTTGGGAAGCCATCCAACCCTTGTAACTGTTATATTGGCAGCCCACCACTAAGAGGTGACCCAGTAGTCAGGGACTTGGGGGCACACATAGACAGTAATCTAGCCTTTGTCCAAAACGTGTCTGAAGTAGGGAAGTCATTCTATGTTGTGCAACTTATAAACAAATATATAGTATCTAGGTCCAAGGAGGTCATTGTTCTACTTGCTGTATTCAGCATTCTTCAGACCTATCATTGAGTACAGTGCCCCTTTGGTATGTACCTTACCTGGCATGGCCAACAACTGGAGTGTCCACAGAGGTTCCTGACTAAAAGAATACAGGGCATGAGTAACATGTCCTATACAGAATGCCTCAAAGCCCTATCCTTGTAGTCTGTTTCCTGCAGGCTGTTGAGGGGAAATGTATGCCTGGTATAAAAAGCATTGTCAGACCCCAACCTGATGGACCTTCTGTATGTCTGCAAAACAAACAGCACAATAATTGCCCATTCTAAAGACTTAAATCTTGTCTGTGGTATAAATAGGACCTATTAAAGAGACAGGCATGCATCCCATCCACGTGAAGCAGAGTTCCTCCCTAACCCAATTCAAGTGTTACTAGGACAATTGAGCTGGGAACAAGAAATATATCTCTGGTTTGGCACACATGCAGTCTGTAAATGGTTAATCTCTCAGGCTGCTGTTTGTAAAATGTTTCATCTCCCAAGCCCCTACTTACACTTATCAAGGGTAACAGAACTTGCCAGAGATTTGTGATGCATGGCCTGGCTCAAAAAGCCCCTAGTGGACATTAGTCTACTACAGACCTATGAACATATGAACACAAGAGTCTTGAAGAAGTCTACTAGATTGAGTAGGTGTGATTTTCCATTGACAAAACCAAACTGGATTGGATCCAGTGTATGGAGGTTTCCAATGTCATTATTAATCATTTCCATGATAATTCTTTCCATAGCTTTGCATATCAGACTATTCAGACTAATAGATAGTTTCATAGTTTCATAGTATAGTACTAGGCTATCTGCCCTGGGGCATTTGTAAGCCTAGCCATAGTGATGTGGCTTTTGCCACCCCATGAAATGGTACAAAAATGTACAGAATAAATCTAGAATACTGTGCCTCTGTCTAGTAGTGACACAATGAAGGTCCCCTTATATAATAGAATTAGTTTACTGTGCCCCTGTCTAGCAGTGACACAGATGTGACCCCTGGGGTAAACTTACGATCTCCCATCCACTCATCAAGATTTCTCTTGAAGAGAGTCAGTGAGGGGCTCTGCCTAATACAAACTGGGATCCTGTTCCAAAGCATGGGAAGCCTCTGGGTTATGAAACTATCCGACCAGCATGTCCTATTCATACTTGTGCCAAGGTTTAAGTCTTTAGCTCTCGTGGTCCTGATGGATTTGGGTTTTTTGAGGTGGAGCATGTCCATCAGATCCTGATTGGACATGGCCTTGTACGTCAGGCAGAGATCACCTCTGAGCAGGCAGTATGCTACTGAATAGAGCTGAAGTTTCTTTAGTTTGGCAGAATAAGACATATGTTGGAGACCCTTGATCCTTTTGGTGAGGTACTTTTGTAATCTCTCCAGCTGTTGCAAATGCCGGGTGAGGTACATACCAAATGGAGCAATGTACTCAATCATGGGTCTGATGAGGGAGGAATATAGGGGTACAATGACATCCTTGGATCTGGATGTGAATCCCTTCATGATGAGGTGTGCAAGGTAGAATGTTTTTCTAACCACTTTGGCAACGTGGGTGTCAAATGAGAGGTCACTGTCTACTTGGGTCCCTAGGTCTCTGATTACTTTTTCCGTACTCAGTGGGTTGCTGTCTATGTGATAATTTGTGGGTACTTTGTTTTTTCCAAGAGGGATGACTATACATTTTTTGGCATTTAGTTTCAGTTGTCCGTTTCAGTGAGGCCTTTTTGTAGGATGTGTGTGTCTGCTGGTGTATCGACTATGGCACCTAGTTTGCAGTCATCTGCGAACTTTGTCAGCCACAGCCCTCCCATGTTTGCTTTAACATCTGAGAAATAAATGCCGAACAAGAGGGGTCCCAGGACAGATCCCTGTGGGACACCACTTGTGACTGGCTTTGAGTCTGACATTGCTCCAGCGATTTTAACTTTATGGGTTCCGTCCTTTAGCCAGTTTGTAACCCATCTAGTGACATAAGTGTTTACTTTTAAGCTGTTTAGCTTATCTATGATGCCTGAGTGGGGTATTGTGTCGAAGGCCTTAGCCAAGTCCAGGTATGCTGTATGGACTGCTTTGCCCTCATCAATGGCTCTAGTGACTGTTTTGAAAAAGTCAACCAGGTTTAAAAGGCAGGATCTGCCCTTTACAAAGCCGAACTGGGTGGGGTCAAGTGTCTGTAGGTCCCCTATGTCTCTGTTTATGAGTTCCATAATGATTCTTTCCATAGCTTTGCAGACCAGGCAAGTTAAGCTTATGGGGCGGTAGTTTCCAGGGTATGTAGAGGCACCCCCCTTGTGGAGTGGGACCACTGTTGCTGTACGCCAGTGTTCAGGTACATATCCCGAAGTAAGACTAGGGTTAAATAGGATTTTTATGTGTGGGTTTAGCTCCTCTTGGAGTTCACGTAACACGCACCTCGGGATACCGTCAGGTCCCATTGATGCTGTGTTTTTTGCTTTGTTTAGGGCGGTTCTCGCTTGGACATCTGAGATGACAGGGAGATTACATTCAGCAGGGATAAGTATTTCTTCTTTTGGGGTGAAGGAGGGGAGAAATTTGCACTGAACCTGTCAGCCAGAATGTTAGCAATATCTGTGGGTTCAGTGTATTTTTTGTTGTTGTGAACCAACTCTGAGCATATCTGAGGGTTTCTGGCCAGGTTTCTAACATAGCTGAAGAAGGCTTTGTGGTTATCTTAAGTGTCCTTAGCGATTTTTCTCTCAAAGTTTGCCTTGGATGTTTTTTTGAGAGAACGTAGTTTTCTGCTAATGTTGATCAGAGATGTCTTCCCTTCATGGGATTTCACTCTGACGTGCAGTAGCTTCTTTCTTTTGTTATACAATTTGTTTATGGCTGAGGTCCACCAGACAGGACGCTTACATTTGGTGGAGAGGGACTTGGATTTGTTTGGGATTGCATGATCCATGCATTCTTGGAGATGTCCATAGAAAGCATTTGTGAAGGATTCGGCATTGTGGGATGTGGTATCCACTGGCCCAGTGGGCTTAAAGGATACCATCTCAGTCTTAAGAAGAGTGAAGTCTGCTTTTGAGAAGTTTTTCACTATGGTCTTTTGTGCTGGGGTGGAGGTGGGATATGTATATCCAGGGTGATTAGTTTGTGGTCAGATCTCACTAGTGAGGGGTATACTTCGTGTGGAGCATTTTGTCCCCATGTTTGTGATGATCAGGTCTAGTATATTATCTCCCTAGTGGGAGAGGTGACTAGTTGTTCCAGTGCATTTGAATTTATGAATTCCAGGAACCTTTGGGCTAGGGTATTAGGGCTAGAATAATGTACCCAATCTATGTTTGGGTAGTTGAAGTCTCCCAGTATGATGGTATTTTGTGACACATTCATATCCTCCAATGTCTTCAGGAAGGCTGAGTGGGGTTCTTGAGATTGGGAGGGTGGTCTGTAACATGCTACCAGTTGTATAGCAGTTTTGCCTATGGTTAGTTGCACCTGTATGGTCTCTGATGCTTCATGTGTTGCTACTAACCTGGAGGTGTGGGTGTCCTTTATGAATATGGACACTCCCTCCTTTGTGGTTCGACCGGGTTTTGGGAAAAGCATGATACGAGGTATAGCCTGGTAGTGCTGGGGTGCTCTCAGGAGCCTTGAACCAGGTTTCAGTTACTGCACAGACGCCGATGTTCTCCATGCTGAGGAGTGCATCAAGTGCCTGCATCTTGAGATTTAGACTTCTGGCATTGAGCAGCATTACCCTTAGTTTTTCCATTTTTGTTTTCTAAGGAGGTGGGTTTGTCTTTGAGCCTTGCCTAAAAAGGCACTATGGGGTGGCAAGAGCCTTAGCCAATATCCGAAGCCCAGTGGTGACAGGTGTAAGCCATCCCTTGTGAAGCAGCATGGCTTGTCCAACATATCATCCCAGGCAGACAGACATTGGATCCCCTTAGAATGACACCAGTACTTGAGCCAATTGTTAAAGCTGATCATCTTGTCTTTGTATTGTGGTATCATTCTTGGTGAGGGCAAGATGCTGCTCAGGGTCAGGGTCATACCAGCCTGGGCTACATAATCGGAGAGCTCCTCTATGTCTCTTTTCATGTAGTCCAGGGAGGTGCGCCTCAGGTCATTCACACCAGCATGGACAATGACGGAGTCGTATTTGTACTTGCTTTGGAGTGACCTGAGTGCGTGTGTTATGTGGCGGATCCTAGCTCCCGATAGATAGCTCACAGTCACCTTCTCCTTGTTCAGCCTGGTCAGTGGGACATCAGTGTGTCTGACTATGGAGTCACCTATTACTAGTGTATCAGGCAAGGTGTTTGGCCTTAAGGGCGATTGGTCGACACACTGATTTATTGAAGTATGTGTTGCATGTGTTTTGTTTTGAGGTGGTGGATTTTTGGATGTCTGCTTTGGGAGCCTCTGTTGTTTTGGTAAGTTTTTTATTAGAGCCTCCGAGTATGTCTTTGTGTTTTTATGTGTTTGGTTTGCAGTTGTGGTAGGTCTGTGTGGGACTGGGATTGTTGTGTGTGTGGTTGCCATCTCCTCCTGTCTGGTCATGCCAGCCCTGAGTTGAGAGAGTTCAGCCTCCAGTTTGGCTATATAGTTGCATCTCTCACATGTATTTGTGTTTGTTGGGAGGAGGAGAGGGTTGTCTGTGTACATGAGACAATTGTAGCATTTTCTCAAGATACCCAGGTTGACCAGCTGAACTGGAAACGATGCCAGTAATCTACCACTCGACATGCTAGAACAGTATAAGGGAGTGGTATACCTTTAAGGGAAGTGGATATTCACAGGGGTGGTAAGTAGATGTAGTGCTTTACTTAGTACGAGAGTGCTTACTTAGTAGAGAAGTATTGAGAACAAGTGCTAGGCTTATAATACAGTGAGTAGTCTGGTTATACTAAGAGTAGAGCTTCCTTAAGGGAAAATTTGAAGAGCAGACTTGGCGGATCCAGAAAATGTTTAACCTTGGATTTTAAACAGTGAACTACAAAAGAGCTAGAAATGGTCCCAAACAACCAATTACTACAGCTTCTTGTGCTGAGGTCACTTCCCCCAAGGACAGGTAGGCTGCTCAAGGCTCTAGTTTCCAAGGTCCATAGTAGGCATGATTGTATAGAGTAAGTGAACAATTCTGCAAAGGCAACTGTGTTTTCTGGGTTGGGGATGGGGTTTGAAATGTTGTCAGGCTGTCACTTAATAATAGAAAGTTTGCCTTACTGTAGATTCTAAATGCTACTGGGTTAGTTGACGTCATGGGTTTTATTTTTATTTCAAAGAAGATAGCTTCATGGTTCAACCTTACCAGAGAGGACATTACACTAGGGGTGGACAGAATTTTCCCATGTTAGTCAGGACCAGGTCCAGTATGTTTGCTCCCTTAGTGGGCATGTGGACTATCTGTTCAGAGTGTTATTGTTTACAAAATCCAGGAATCTCAGGGCCTTCAGGTTTGGGATCATAAATGATTCCCATTTTATAGTGGGTAGTTTAAGGCGGCAATGAATAAGATATTGGGTTGAATGTTGAGTGTCTTTGGTAGGTTTAAGTATGAGTCATGGGTTTCTTGGGTCATAGAGGGGGATCTATAGCTAGCAGTGATATGGTATGGGACTTTGCCTATGGCAATTTGGACATGGAAAAGCTCAAGCTCATCATCCTGTTTGACCAGCCTTGAGGTGACCTTGTTGAAGAAAGTTAAGCTTCTCCCTCATATCCTCTCCACCTTCTATAGAGGTGCAATAAAGAGCATCCTCACCTGAAACTTCACAGTGTGGTTTGGAAGCTGCACAGTTACAGAAAGGAAGATGCTACAAAGAGTGGTATGGGTTGCAGAGAAGTTAACAGGTTCCAGTCCTCCATCGATGCAAGACGTTTATTCTGCAAAAAGCATCCAAAGGGCCACCAAAGTAATATGGGGCACCATCCATCCTGCACATGGACTGCTTAAGCATATGGCATCAAGCAGAAGATATCGCAGCATCCACAGCAGGACTACAAGATTGAAAAGTAGTTTCTACCCTACAGTGATTAGACTTCTGAACTTGGGCACTAGTCCCAGAGTTCTGGACACATAATAGTTCAGTTCTTATTTGTGCAATATATGCTTATTACATTGATTTTAATGTTCATTAATTTGTATTGTGCACTATTAATGTTTTAGCAAGAATACAGTCATGTACTAGTAAGGAATATTTAATATTTATTATAAGATGTGAACAGGGTATTTCAGTACAAACTGTTTATTGTTTGTTAGTATTGTTATTCAGTTTTGGATTTGAAGTATTGCCCTTTTAAGAACATTTATTATTTAATTATATTAATCAATTATTTAATTATCAGAACACAGTATGGTATATTTAAGCACTGCTGTTTTATAACTTTTTGTTCTGAAGAAGCTTTGTATTTACCAAAGTGAAAGCGAGCTTAACATGATTCAACTTGTTTTTTCTGTTCGTTTTATTGGTATTGTTCATTGGATTAAACAAGTGCTTTGGTATTTATTGGTCTGACTCCGGTTTATTTCCGCCTTGGAGTTGTACTGTTCTTGGTTTGTGGTATCATTCTTTTAGTTTCATGGTTATATAAATACCAAGTAAGTGCAATATTTATTTATTATATCCATAGTCAGTATTATTTAACCCATTCAGTGCAATATTAGACAACTAACTTAGGCATTGTTCAATCTGTAGTGTGTTTTGTATTACTTTAAATTGGGAAGTTAATTTAACTTAGGGGAGGGTATTCTTTTCATATTTGAGTGTTGGTAAATGTCTCTGTTCTTTCCTATGTGTATTGGGAGTAGTATTGTATCTGTTAATATGTTTATCACTGCTGATGTGTTGTTTTATATTTCCTTTGTAATCTCAAGAATTGACCTGATGCATGAAATTTCATTTAGACTACATGTGTGTAGTTCTAAATGACAATAAAGTTTACATTGACTTTGACTTTAACTTTATTGATGTAGATTAAGACACCTCCACTTTTATTCCTTGCCTGTGCAGTAGCTGATCTAAATGTGTGGAAGGCATTGTACATTCAGCTTTAAAACATTTCTGGGTAACTACACAGAACACTCCATTGTCCAGGGTGAGGAGAGCTTGGAGGGTGTGGAGTTTCTAGTTTAGACACTTGGAATTGAGCAGTAACACCATTAAATTCTTGTGGGTTAATTTTGCTATGACGGAAGGTTTGTCAGTTTGACATTGCATAAAAAAGACACTGTGGGGGAGAATAATGTTTTAGCCAGTATTCGAAAGCACAGTGAAGACAGGTGCTCACCATCTTTGGCAAAGTAACATTGCCTGTTGACCATATCATCCCATGCTGACAAATATTGCACCCCCTTGGAATGACACCAGAAACTAAGCCAATCATTAAAGTCAATCATCTTTTGTTCATGTTGTGACATCATCCTTGTTGAAGGTATAATGCTGCTCAATGCTAGGCTCATACCAGCCTGGGACACAATGTCTAAAAGCTCCATAATGTCTCTTCATATAGTCCAGGTAGGTATGCCTCAGGTCATTTTCAATCACGTGGACTATGAGAGAGTCATAGTGGTACCTGTGGTCCAATGACCTGAATGCTTGAGTGATCTGTTGGATAAATAACAGCCGTGACTTTCTCATCATTCATCCTGGTGAATGGTACAGATGTGTGTCACATATTGGAGTCTCCTATGACTAAAATATTGCATTGTGGGGTGGCTTCCCTTATGAGCTTTGAAGATGAGACTCCATACAATATGGGTGTATGTGTTGTAGTGGATGTTGTTTTGGTGGAGTTCTTCTGGGGCTGCTGAGGATGTCTGTTGTAGGTCACGTAGCTGGGATGTTTTAGAGGTTTAGATTTAATCCATACTGTGTACGGTGGGTGTAATGTGTGCATTTCTGATAATCTTAACTGGCATTATGTGTTTTTGTATGTGACAGTTTTCTCTCCAGTGACATTGTGTAATTACATTTCTGACATACCTTATCATTTGTTTGAGAATAAGTTGGTTGTCAATAAAGGCAATTGAAACATTGCCTCAGGATGCCCATATCAACCAAGCTGACTGTGGAGATAGTAGGAAAATTTGCATCCATGGTGTTGTGACCTATTTATGTAGTCAATAAGTTGTTGCAGGAGTGAAGAATAGTAACTGGAGTATTTAATCCTAATCACATAGGGCAATGTATGTCCCTACACAAACTAGTTTATATTAACAGACTGAGTAGAAAGGTAGTAATGCTGGGCCAAAAGTGCAGGAATGCAACAATTAAGTACCAGCAACAAATACAAAGTGGTAAATTACACAATAATACTGCATGGAAGGCTTCTCAAAACCGCAGATCTCAGTAATCAGTACATAGTACAGTATTAGTGAACTTCAAAATGATTTAAAGTGCAAAAATCAACAAATAAAGCAAAAATAAAGCCTGCAGTTAAATGAATTGCAAAACAAAAATATAAATCTCTTATCTGCCAAGGACGGAGCAGAATTAATTCTGCACCCTCTCAGTGTGTGTTGTAAAGTAGGTTTACTCAAGAAAAGTACTGTTTTGCTGGATGGTGACTTAGTGTTATTGATCTATGAAAAACAATGTATGGGAAAAGCAATTAAATAGCTTATTCAACTGACAGTAGCAATGAAAGAAGGGAGGGACTTTGGATGTCAAATTACCATAGTGGCGGAAGCCAAAGATATAAGTTTTCAAAACCCCAACAGGGAAAGGGTGGGAAGGCTGGAGAAAATTTCAAGAAGAAGACTAGCCAGAGAGATATCATATCAAATAAAGCCAATAATGGACCTCTGTGACTTCAGAAACTGTAACAAGTCACAGTGCTGTTAGTCCTGTGACTCAAAGCTACAGGTCAATGACCTCCAGGTAGGTTAGACGTCCAGAAACTTTATTTTTTTCCAGTTGGGGGTAGAGAAGAACAATAACTAATCAGTAGGGAGCAGTACATAGTGTATCAGTGAGGGCTCATAGAGGCACAAATAATGAGAAAATAGTAAAGTAAACAGAAAGGCACTGAAACTCAACTTTAAGCAGTTAACTGATAAGCAGAATATATTACTCTAACAATAAAACTGTAATGTAAACAGTTGTAAAAGCACTGAAGAAATCCTGTAACAGAATTTACAGTAGTGCCACTACTGCAATTCCACCACAGTCTAAGCACAAAACTATGCAGAAACTTATTAGTTACACTGTTTATGGAAAAAATGCAGTAATAAGTGTCTGATTAGCAGTGTGGTTCTTCATGTGGTTCTGGCTGCTAGGTGGTGAGACAGTTATCTGCACTACATTTGTTTGGGGACACATGGCTGAAGTGACATTCAGCTGCAGAGATACGTGGCTGTCACATATTCACTTTAGGTACAGAGATGTATGCGATGCCATGCTCACAATTTCAATAACCAAGTGCATGTGGACAATGGAAGTAATGTGTTTTCTTCTTGGTGTACCTACATGTTTATGTAACTGCAACACACAGAAGTGTGCTACAGCATAGACAAAATTTCACATGCTGCTGTAGTCACACTTTTGCTACAATATTTGTTTTAATCAATGTTCTGTAGCCCATTGTATGCTACATTTCACTACCACTGACATGAACACTAGACATCCTGCTGCTAATGCCTACCATACTCTCTGCTGTCTCTTGGGGTCTTGGGGGCCATGTACACTATTTACCCACTGTGCACTTGGTTATGGAAACTCAGTGAACTGCATTGCATGCATCTCTGTACCTGCAGTGAATATGTGACAACCATAAGTATCTGAAGCTAAATTTCACTTCAGCCTTGTGTCCTCAACAAAATGTACCACTGGGAAGTGTTTTGATGCATAACAACCTGAACCTCTCTTTATGCAGTAGCCCCCCTCAAAATGTTGGGCTGTGTACTTGTCCATGAATTATAGCCAATGTTAGCTAAATCTCTTCTCCATTCACCCATCTGTGCCATGATAGCCTGCCAATCCAGTGAAGAGAGATGGAATTGTTGTCCCCATCAAAGAAGAAGCCTCACTATTATAATGGATTGTCATAGAATTGTATGGGACTGTAAAATATGTCAAAAATTAAACAAATGTGGTAAGTCAATAGCCATACATTTGTAGGAAACTGATACATTTTCAAAATATCTGTGCGGCAATTTAGGTATTTAAGTTTATATTAAAAATTTGCCATGGAAATGCGACTAAATGGCAGTGCTGTCATCATGCAGTTGAATATACTTTTCCAATGCATTAATGCTTTAATATTTCAGTGCTCATAGAATGGGTAGAGCTGGCTAAAACAATGCAGACCTTAAAAATGTTACAGGAAAGGAAGTGATGATTGTGGTGGTGCTGGTGTTGGTGGTGCAAGGATGCAGCTTAAACTAATGGGCACACTACACGGCTCAACAGGTGTTCAGATGTCTGTTGGAATTCTTCTTGTGAAAAAACTTATGTTCAAAATATGTAGATAAATATGGTGACAAGAACTGTTTCATTTCCTTTTTTTTTCTCTCTCTCAAACTCTGTTGGCATCAAACCTCACCCAAAATGTTTGCATGTTCCTTCATCAGGAGTGACAGCCCAATGGTCTGTTTGCTGTTCAAGGGGTGAGTGGTGGCAGCTGTGTTGTAATGTGATATAAATATATCTATCTATATATATATATATATATATATATATATATATATATATATATATATAAAACATATATATATATATATATATATATATATATATACATAGATAGACAAATAGATTGATTGATAGACAGATAGACAGATAGATAGATAGATAGATAGATAGATAGATAGATAGATAGATAGATAGATAGATAGATAGATAGATATGTATACACTGTAAGCTCATGTTCTACAACACACACACCTGCTGAAACCCTAGGCTCTGAAGAACAATGGGCTGGAGATCTGTCTTCCGCTTTCATAATAACCACAATAAACAGGACATGCTGGAGGGATAGATTCCTATCCCAGAGACCTCCTATACTCTGGAACAGGCTACCCATCTATGTCAAGCAAAGTTCTTCATTAGCTCTCTTCAAGAAAAATCTTGATGAGTGGATGGGAAATAGGAAATACACCCCGGGGATCACTTCTGTGTCTCTGCTCGACCGTGGCACAGGAAAATAACTTTCTTGGGTGGCGTAAGCCAGGGAACCTTGTTGGCTAGGCTTACGTAGGCCCTTGGGCTGATAGCCTAGTACCTACCTATGAACCTGTGAACCTATAAGAAATGTCTTCTCAGTTGGCCTTGCTTCTTCAAGGCAAGCACCTCTGTTTATCACTAGCCTCTACCAGAGATCCTAAGCAGAACTCTCACCCCAAATATGCTCCCTAACTCTCTCACAGACCGAGAGGTGAAGAGACACTGTCTCAGCACTCTTGTCTCTCCCTGGCAAGCTCCAGCAGTCCTTCATCCACTAGGCAACCATAGGATATTTGGGTGGTTAGGGTGCAGCCAGGGCTTTATTCCTGCTCACCAAGGATCTGGCTCTTCATGGTTTCATTTCTGTTCCATCTTTCACATGGTGATTTCTAAGTCCCATTTTAATCAGATAGGAAAGACCGTAAAAGTTTTACGATAAAATTAATTGCATTTATGCTCTTTACTACTTCTATTTTTGATTTTTTAGGACTACACAGCGCTTGCTATCATGGTCATATTCGATTAGTTCAGTTCTTACTGGATAATGGAGCAGACATGAACTTGGTGGCATGTGACCCCAGTCGTTCAAGCGGAGAGAAAGATGAACAAACTCCTCTGATGTGGGCCTATGAAAAAGGTATGATTTATCAGTACTTCATTTGTTTGCATCCAGATAGTATAAAGAACTGAGATAATTTAAACGGAGAAGAGAATTTACCTATTGTTACTGAAAGTAGCTTCACATACAGGGCCAAAATAGTTGAACATACTAAATAAATTAAAATATACGACCTGAGTTTCATTTTTTTTTATTTAATTGTAAATATTAATTTTAGCCCTATATCTTCAGAAATCTAAATGAAAAGTATACATGTAATATGCCAACCCAGCAAAGTCCCAATTAGAACTTATTTCTGTAATGGGTTGAGATGTAAATCATACCTGTGCTTTCAATGACAGCCAGAAACATAACTGATATTTTAGCTTTGTACTTGTGTGGATAGTCTGTTTTTGTCATCTGTCCCTCTTCCATTTATCAGCTGTACTTCCAGATTTTGTAAACTACACTTTATAAGCCACGTTTCTTTGCATTCCCTGAATGGCAGCTCATTAATGCTTTATGTAAGTACTATTATGAGGTGGCCAGATCTTCACAGGACATACTCTATCATACAAGAAGGATACATTTCCTCACTCAGTCTTTGTGACTGTGTATGTATCTCTCTCTCCATATATAAATATATATATGGGTCTACTTCATAGGATCAAAATTTCACAACATCAAACCTCTGATAATCGAAGAACAGAGGATCGATGTTCTGAAGTGTGGAACCTATGAAAAAAAATCTAAAACATGAAAACTTCTTATTTCACATTTTTGCACCCCCCATAACATCTTCTTCTTCTTTCGGCTGCTCCCGTCAGGGGTCGCCACAGCAGATCAACTGTTTCCATTTCTTCCTGTCCTCTGCATCTTGCTCTGTCACACCAACCACCTGCATGTCCTCTCTCACCACATCCATAAACCAACAAACCACTCCGACTCCAATAACTATAGCCCAAATGTATTTTATTCACAAGATATAAAAATTAAATAAAAGGTCAAGCGCTTTCATGTTATCACTTCTTCAGAAAGCGCTTGACCTTTTATTTAATTTTTATATCTTGTGACTAAAATACGTTTGGGCTATAGTTATTGGAGTCAGAGTGGTTTGTTGGATTAATAGTTGTGTTTGTGCCACTCTTCAACCTTGGTTTTTACCACATCCATAAACCTTATCTTAGGCCTTCCTCTTTTCCTGTTACCTGGCAGCTTCATCCTTAGCATCTTTTTCCCAATATACTCTGCATCTCTCCTCAGCACATGTCCAAACCAAAGTAATCTTGCCTCTCTGGCTTTGTCTCCAAACCTTCCAACCTGGGCTGACCCTCTAATATACTTATTCCTAATACTGTCCATCCTCGTCACACCCAGTGCAAATCTTAACATCTTCAACTCTGCCACGTCAAGCTCTGACTCCTGCCTTTATGTCAATGCCACTGTCTCCAACCCATATAACACAGCTGGTCTCTTTACCCTCTTGTAGACCTTCCCTTTCACTCTTACTGGTACTCGTCTATCACAAATCACTCCTGACTCTCTTCTCCACCCACTCCATCCTGCCTCTACTCACTTCTTCACCTCTCTTCCACACTCACCATTACTCTGAACTGTTGATCCCAAGTATTTAAACTCATCCACCTTCACCACCTCTACTCCCTGCATCCTCACCATTCCTCTACCCTCCCTCTCATTCACACACATATATTCTGTCTTAGTCCTGCTGACTTTCATTCCTCTTCTCTCTAGAGCATATCTCCACCTGTTCCCTACTCTCACTACAGATCACAATGTCATCTGCAAACATCATAGTCCATGGGGACTTCTGTCTGATCTCGTCTGTCAACCTGTCCATCACCATTACAAATAAGAAAGGGCTCAGAGCTGAACCTTGATGTAATCCCACCTCCACCTGTAGGGCTATCCCCTTACCATGACCCGTACCCTAACCCTAAGGTCCGTGATGACTGCAGCGCAGTGAAGGACATAGCAATGTCCTCCACTATGGTGCGATAGTCACAAACCTTAGGGTTAGGGCATGGGTTAAGGTAAGGGGATAGCTTTACTAACTATCCCCCTACCCTAACCCGTGCCTTAACCCTAATGTTTGTGACTATCGCACCACAGGGGAGGACATAGCTTGTTCTTTATGTCCTCCACTGTGCTGCAGTGTTTTCGGTGAAGTGCACTTATGCAAAAGTTCACTTTCGTTAAAGTGAACTTTCGCAGAAGTGACATTTCCTATTACAAGTTTGAAGTAGTGAACTTTTGTTCTTGTAATGGGAATCCATATAGAATATATATATATATATATATATATATATATATATATATATACACACACATATACATATAGGGGCTCTATTGTGTATGACCAAACTGCCCTAATGTCAACACAAGACAAAATAAGTTTGATCATATACAATAGCAAAAACAAAACAACCCCCCCCCCAAAAAAACAATAATATCGACAGAAGAAAGCTCTGCCCTCTCCACCACCTTAGTAATGGCTGCTAACCCTAACCCTAATGCTGTCCCTTCCCCA